>NC_143547.1:25002504-25304647 GCF_031878675.1 Megascapheus bottae
AAAACTGTAACAATATGTGATAGCCAAGAGACAGCAAAAGAGATGAGAGAAAACATAGTACATTAAGGTCAAAAAGCACTCATTACATGGCTTTTGTTTCTATATCCTAGAGGTCCTTTTATTTAGCATCATACTATATGGCCTTATGTATCTAGGTTTTGCTCTATTGTAAGTCTCTGCTAGGGGAGCCAAAGGTTTCTACTGGTTATGACAAATGAGAGAAATCATTGAGCCAATGTTTCTTTGAGTCTGGCTTACTTCAGTTACTATGATTTTTTTTGTCTTTCCATTTCCTTACAAATTTGGCGATGTTATTCTTTCTGACAGCAGCATAGAATTCCATTGTATATAAAAACCACATCTTCTTGATTCACTCATCAACTGAGGGACATCTGGATTGGTTCCATATCTTTGCTATGGAAAATAGTGCTGCAATGAACATCATTGTGCTGGTGGATTTAGTATGTCCTTGTTTCTGGATGATTGTGTAAATGCCAAGTAGTGGAATTGCTGGGACATAGGGGAGCTCTATGTTTAGTCTTTTGAGGAACCGCCATATCACTTTCCATAGTGGTTGAATGATTGTGCACTTCCACCAATAGTGTAGTAGTGATCCCTCCTGGCCACACCCCTGCCAGCATCTGTTGTTATTATATTTCTTGATCATAGCCATTCTAACTGGAGTGAGGTGGAATCTTAGAGTTGTTTTGGTTTGCATTTCTTTTAAGGCCAGAGATGTCGAGCATTTCTTCATGTGTCTATAGGTCATTCTTATTTCTTCTTCAGAGAAGACTTTCTTTAAGTCTTTGGTCCATCTTTTAATGGGATGGTTGTTTCTTTGGAGATTAGTTTTGGAGTGGTTCATTTTTTTGAGCTCTTCATATATTTTAGATATGAGGTCTTTGTCTGTTGTATGGATAGTAAAAATCCTCTCCTACTCTGTAGGCTTTAGTTAGTTTGCTAGCTGTGTCTGCAGGTCCTTAACCAGTTGGACAGCACCATTTGTATAACAGTCTGTCTTTCTTCCATTCTAGTTTTTTTGCTCTCTTATCAAAAATTAGGTGACCATAGGTCTGTGGATTAATATCTGAGTCTTCAGTTCTATTCCATTGGTCTTCACGCCTGTTCTTGTGCCAGTACCAAGCTGTTTTGGTCACTATAGCTCTGTAATAGAGTCTAAAGTTTGGTATTGAAATATCTCCTGCACTGTTCTTTCTGCTAAAAAATTTTTTTTGCTATACAGGGTCTTTATTATTCCATATGAAATTTTGGATTGCCTCTTCTATTTCTTTAATGAATGATGTTGGGATATTCATGGGCATTGCATTGAATTTGTAGATAGCCCTTGACAAGATTACCATTTTCTGAATGTTAATTCTTCCAATCCCGGATCATGGGAGGTTTTTCCATTTCCTCAGGTCTACATTAATTTCCTTTCTCAGGGTTTAAAGTTTTCATCAGAAAGTTCCTTTACATTCTTAGTTAATTCCTGTGTAGTTTATTTCCTTTGAGGCTATTGCAAAAGGAGTTGTTTTCCTCATTGTTGCCTTGTTCCTGTCATTGTTGGCATATAGGAAGGCAGTTGATTTTTGAGGGTTAATTTTATACCCTGCTACCTTGCCAAAGTTTTGAATCAGCTGAAGCAGCTTTGGAGTGGAGTCTATAGGATTCTTTAAATACAGAATCATGTCATCTGCAAAGAGAGAAATTTTCCCTATTTGTATCCTTTTTATGCTTGCTTCTTGCCTTATTGCTCTGCCTAGGAATTCTAATACTATGTTAAGGAGGAGTGGAGAGAGTGGGCATCCTTGTCTTGTTCCTGGTTTTAGAGGGGATGGCTTTAGCTTTTCACCATTAAGTATAATGTTAGCTGTGGGTTTGTCATACACAGCCTTTATTATACTGAGAAATGTTCCATGGATTCCTAGTTTCTCCAGAGCTTTTAGCAAAAAAGGTTGTTGGATCTTGCCAAATGCCTTTTCTGCATCTATTGAGACAATCATGTGATTCTTGTCCTTGCTCCTGTTGATGGGTTGAATTTTATTAATTGACTTGGGTACAATTATAAATTTCTGGTAAGACATTTTCTACTTTCACAATCATCACCTTTAAATTAACAATAAAAATTGAAAATTAAAAAAGGAACTGATCATATTTTCCAACATAAAATAACAAGGGTGAAGGAAATGGGTACTTTGGTACGCTGACATGTATAGAAATAACCATAACAATTTTGGACAGATGTCTGGAAAAATCTATCTCAAGAACAACTGCTATTATTCTGTGAGCCATAGTTTAGCTTCTTGTTTATTTATATTTGTAGTAGAGATTATTTATTTCTTTTCTTTTCTTTTATCAATCATGGGGCTTGAACTCTGGACCTGAACACTCCCTGACCTCTTCAGCTCAAGGCTACTGGCCTACCACTTGTGCCACAGTGCCACTTCTAGTTTTCTCGTGGTTAATTGGAGATAAGATTCTCATTGTTTTTGTTGGTATTTGTCCAATATATATTTCGCTATCTTTCCATTTAAACCTATTCATATCTTCACAGAGTAAGTTTCTTGTAGACAGAACATATTTGAGTCTTAATTTTTTAATCTAATATAATTTTTTTGCCTTTTACTAGGTTAGCTTATAGCATTTATATTGAACAGAATCTTATCTAATTGGATTAAAATATTCCATCTTGGGCTAGGAAAGTGGCTCAAGTGGAAAAATACTTTCCTAGCCATCATGAGTCTTTGAATTCTAACATTAGCAACACCAGAAAAAAAAGAAATCCATCATCTTGAGTGTTAGCTTTTTCCTGTTATTTGTGTTCCTGAGACAGGGACTTGCTATGTAGCCTAGACTTGCCTCAAACTTGAGATCAGATCCTCCTGTTTCTGTCTCCTGACTGATCATATTATAGGTATGCACAACCATGCCTGGCTTTCATTTGTTCTTTTTAAATTTCCTCATTTCTGTCATCTCTCAGTATGAGTTAACATTTTTGCAATTATATTTCTCTCATCTAGTGAATTATTACATATAGCCCTCTTTTAAAAGCATGTTTAATGGTTTTTAATATATAATTTAATAATATGAATTTATATTCAAAGACTATTATATAGGTCTATGCATAGTACATTATGTATTGCTGCATTGCTGTGTTGTTGTATATTTCCAACTCATTCTCCTACCCTTTGTCCTTTTGACACCATGCAGAGGAGAGGTCAATACAAAGGTAAAATGGAGTTATTTCAAGTTGCTGACCTTCAAATCAAAATCAATCCAGCATCAGGCTAAGGAATTCTGGTAGCCACTAGAAATTGGATGAAGCCAGGAGGCAATTCATATACCTTTAGTCTCAGGAAGGTGCATAGTCATGCACTGAATTTAACCAGTGTCACTTATTTAAGGCTTTGGTATTCTGGAACTATGTAATACTTAATCTGACACTTTAACCCATCAAGTATGTTGTACTCATTTATTACAATAGGTAATAATAATAATAATAACATCCACCTTGTTTATTTCTTTTTAATGCATTCCAAACCACTTGCATTTGTCTATTACAAATTTTAGGAAATTCTCAGCCAATATTTCATTATGTTATTGAACATTTTTGTGCTGTTTTTCTTTTCCTTCAGGTATTTAATTTTTAAATTTTTTGCCAGTCCTAGGGTTTGAACTCAGGGCCTGGGTACTATCTTTGAGCTTTCTCAAGGCTAGCACTCTACCATTTGAACCACAGTATCATTTCTTGCTTTTTCTGTGTATGTGGTACAAAGGAATAGAACCTAGGGACTTGTGCATGCTAGGCAAGCACTCTACCACTAAGCCACACTCCCCGCCCAATTTTCTATATTTTTTGTCCATCTTTATACACAACATTATTCCAGAGGCTTTACACTCTCATACTAGCCCACAGTCATCTTTTTCAGAGTTTGATTTTAAAAGAAATATGCATGTAAATCTTCTTTCTGGCATGCAAAGCCTTTGGCAGCCTCTGTGCCAAATAAGCAAATGCTAGCTTCCTGTTTCTTATCCCAAGTGTATCTGCAATGCTTAGCTCTCTGTAATTCTCACACATCATCAATACAGATGGAAGGGGGGGAAGCTGGGGAGGGGAACAGGAGGGACAGGATGGTGAGGGAAAGGGGGACAGGGGAGGGGGAAGGGGACAGGGGATGGGAGGGGGACGGGGCAGGGAGGGAGAGGGAAAGAGAGAGAAAATGACCTCATCAAATCAGTTAGTGACTCTAAGTGGGGAAGAAAATCTGCTATACTAGATAACAAAATAAGGATTTAATAATCTGGAACAATAGATAGAAATAAATATGATGAAATTTGACAGAGATAAATGTGAAGTCCTGAAGTTAGGATAAAAAATGAATGACATGGGTACAGTTTAGGAAGAAGTTTGATTTCATAATAGTTTGGGTGAAAAAGCCTGGGAGATTAATTGATCATAAATCCAGTAAAAGGCAACTAAAATGAATTCAATAAACAGGGGAACTATGATTTTAAACCTGCATTAGTACAAGATAATGTTTTGATAAGCAGATATTGCTACCCATTTCCCTAGCCTGATGAACTAGCTAGTCAAATGTACCTATAGATCATGCCACATCTGGCTACATTCTTCAAGACAGGCAATGAATGATCTGAGAGCCTGGTGACTTTAAGTCTACCAGCCACCACTTTTGGGACCACAGTAGTAACATCTCTGTCAAGAGTAGATCAGGAGTGGGGTGCAATGGCTCACACCTGTAATCCTAGTTACTCTGGAGGCTGAGCTCTGAGGATCAAGGTTCAAAGCCAGGTGGGGCACAAAAGAACCTGAGACTCTTATCTCCAATTACCTCTAGAAAACGGGAAGTTGGGCTTGCCTCAAGCATAGGGCTAAGGGCGCTAATCTTGAGCTGAAGAGCTCGGGGACAGCACCCAGGCCCAGGGGTAGGTTGGTAGCCTGGAGCTGAAGAGCTCAGGGACAGCACCCAGGCTGAGTTTAGACCCCATGACCCACCAAAAAAATAGTAGATCAGAGTGGCCGTTGGGAGTAGATGATAGTATTGGGTATTCTACTTTTATCTCTCCCTATCCTTCTCCACTGTGCTTTGTACAATGTGACATTCACTGCCTTCTGTTAACCAATGGGAAACAACAGGAGGAAATCAGTGGTAGGAGAGTCAATAAAATGGGTATTTAGTCCCGCGGTTGCTTCCTAATGTCTTACTGGGTGAATCTTTCTTCCAGCTTCAGCTGTCCTTTCTAACCACAGTAATTTTCTTTGCCTTGACCTTTTCAGGCTTAGGCCTCTGGACTTGCTAGTCTATGGTATAAATAAGAGTAGCTTTAGCACTGTTCACAACTTTGTCAATGACTATTATATCATGAGCTTCTCAATTACTCCCTAAGTGTGTGATATCTTCCCTGCTGGGCTCAGCTCTCACCTGGTGAAGTTTGATTAGAATGATTGTCTTTGGATTTTTCAAGCATGTTCATAAGGGAGAGGTCCAGATTAAGACAAGAAGGTGGAAGTTATGGGGAGATTGGATATACAAGCTCATTCAGTCAACTAGCATTACTATGCCTCCAGCAGTGGGTCAAACACTGTGCATCAGGTGTAGCTCTACAGGGGGCATTGGGTGTTCATCTAGGTTAGGAGCCAACAAATAGAGTTAAGCAGTTCCATTTTTGTGTCTGAACTCCATTTTGTGTAGGCTTTTTATGAACTTCACATATCTTTTTTCAGTCCTAGCTAGTAATTTCTTTATTCTATTCTGAAAACCCACAGAATCCAGACACTTTGAGGAATTATTTCTGGGCCAAACCACATCATGGTCAGTGTGCTGGTCTAATTAGGATACACATCCCACCATCTGCCAGAGACTGACCACCTATTTCCAAGCTCCACCTGCTCATGTGACCCCAATTCCAGCCTTACAATCCTATCCCCCTTAAACCTGACTTCACTTACTACCTGAGGCCAATGTTGTCTGTGCTGTCTGGCCTATTTTCTTTCTTTAAAGGTGAATAAACATTTGCTTCCTTGCCTGCCACTCTGACTCTTGGTACATTCTTTTACACAGCATACAACAGTTAAAGCCCATATACCGACAGAAATTATAAGGGAGAGAGGAGAGCAAAGGAAAGAAATGTTTCCAGAGGAGGTTTTTACAGGTTAAAAAGCTAGAGGTTGGAGGAACTGAGGGTTCTAGAATGTGAAAATAGCCATGCTATTATCTACAGTTTCTCTTACTTCCAGATGAGTGAGGAGAGAATGTTAATGCATGAGACTGACAGCTGAGCTTCTGTAAATATGGACTTGATTTCAAGGTCATGGGAGCCCCTTGAAACAATTAAAAACAAAGGGAACAACCAGTATAATTTTCTCTTCCCACTGCAGAGCAAAGGAAACAAGAATGTCTAAGAAGAATATTCAAATACGAATCAAGCTGCAGTCAGGACTTTGAGAAGCATCCAAGAAAAAAGTGGATGATGGTTGCTAGATACTTTCAAGAGGGCAACTGCATTCAAGGAGTAGGTGGTGTGGCTAGTTCATATCTACAGCCTTTCCTAATTTGGAAAATTCTGACATTTTCTGGTCTGGCTCCCATGGTCTAGGGTGGAATAAAAGAATTTCAAATGAGCAATGAAATGATCTTTACATCTCTCCCCTTCCTCTTGGGTCAGAAGGCAGATATACTTCTACATAGAACATACAGGGCTTCTGTCCTTATATCTCTCTCACCTCAGATGGCAGAGGAAGGCCTTGGCCACAGAGTGTCCCAGAGAATGGCCTAGCTAGCATCTGACCTTCAAGCCTGCAAACAGCTCCACAGTATTTGATACTAGACATGTTCGCTTGTTTTTCAAAAGTCAATCCTCACAAAGCATCCCCCCCAAACAAGCTTCTGAGGGGTGGGGTTCAGCACCACACTTTCGTCACAGTGGTGGCTGGGCAAGATCTAAGGGCTCTGAAGGCAGAAATATCATCAAGCAGAATGACCTTTTTCTATCTAAACTCATTCTTGGGGTCTGGGAAAATTTATATGTGATAAGGCAGCTACATGCTAATGCCAAGGCTAAGAAGATAATTATAGAAAAGTCATGCTTGAATAGGGACCAGACATGGTACTGCCAAAGGGACGGGTATGAGGCAGTGGACCCTGGCACCATGAAAGCAAGTTGGCTTTTGCAGCCATCTTGTGCAGTGGAGGTGTGGCAGAAAACCCATGTTGCCATTTCCTGTTGGTGGATACTCCTAATGCTCTGTTCTCATCTATGTTCCAAAATCTGTTTCTTTCATAATAGATTTCAGTCAAAGAAACTAACAAAATGGACAAAAACAGACAACTTTGTGAGAGGGACTCCACTTTGTAGTCAATATTCCATTCAATTCCTGTTGGCATTATTCATATTTACATTCCTTTATGCTCCACATTTCCCCAGCCCTGAGACCGAGTGCATCTTCACTGGTATTCCAGATGTTGACCATGATGAATCAGAGCCCTTGAAGTCCTAGGCAATGTCACACACATGAGGAGGAATTGGGAGTTCCCCCATACATCTGTGGCATTAATGGAGGACAGGATTATTTGGGCTTAACTATTTCATTAATCATAGATCATTAGAAGAAAAGATGATTCATTTATACTTTGAGTTTTAATAACTTTAATAAGAAGCATAGGACAGGTCACCTGAGCTTTAATTGGATCACCAGGGCTCTAAAAGAAGGCAACTGGGGACAAAATGAGAAAGGAAGAAAATGTTGGTATAGGAGCAACCACTGCCATGAAGGTGAAGTGGAAGTGAGGCTGAGTGAAGTGGGTTTCCAAAGGTTAAACTTTCATCTAGGAAACTTGTGTTATCCCAAAGCAACTTTCTCCAATGGCACTTTTTTCTTTTTTTCCAATAGAAGGGAAAAAAAGTGCAGTTATATGTAACCTCTGTAATGGGGAAAGTAGAACTGCGCCCCTATAAAAATTGTGAGGTTAAAAATAAGAAGGTTGGAAGTGGTAGAACATTAGCCTTGAGCACAAAAGCTGAGGGACAGCACTTAGGCCCTGTGTTCAAGCTTCATGACTAACAAAAGCATAATAATAATAGTAATAGTAATAGTAATAACAAGCCTGCCGGCAGCAATACTCTGTATGGGGCTATCTTGAGTAGAAGGATGATATTTTAACAGTCCTATAGAAACTTCTCCTCCTCCAGCTTCATTTTTCATAGCATACTGTGACTTCTTCCTTCAAGACCCAAATTAAATACCATCTTCTCAAGAAAGCCGTGCATTCTGAGTGTATATGCTCCCATAGAACTCGGTGTCAGAGAAATGACTTCATTTCTGAGTTTGGTAATTGTTTATGTGTCTTTTCTACCTATTAGTCTTTGAGCTTTCTGAGGTCCAAAATTACAAATTATTAATTTCTATATCCCTAGCTTCTACCAATGTCTGGCTATAATTACACATGTTTATAGAGTTAGTTAATTAATGATCCTATTTTGTATCCCAAACTTCAAGCCAAAAAGACTATCATTCTGGGGCAACTAAGTTAAATTAGATACTTGGGCTAATCTCTTCTAACCCCAAGATATTATAATATTAGAATCTGCCAAAAATCAGAAAGTAGATTAAGTTCTGAAGCAAGGAAATAGTTTGGCTTGATGAGAATGTAAAATGTGAGGAAAGAATTTATTT
Source organism: Megascapheus bottae (assembly GCF_031878675.1). Lineage (NCBI taxonomy): Eukaryota > Metazoa > Chordata > Mammalia > Rodentia > Geomyidae > Megascapheus > Megascapheus bottae. The sequence continues at coordinate 25,011,197 of NC_143547.1, forward strand.
AAGGCCAAATCTTTCAATTAAAGGAGAAGGGAAAATGAAGGCAAGGATAAAATGGAATTTGGTCTGAAGTATACAAATAAGTATATGCAACAATATAGAATGATAGAAACATCAATTCTCATTTCTTTTTAAAAGTATGAAATTCAAGTCTGAAAACAGTGATAACTAAAGTTATGAACACAAGGAAATGTTAGAAGCCTTTTTCTTTCAAGTATTAAAACTCTGATTTCCTAAAAATAAGAAAGCAAATAATTGTTTCCTTTCATCATTACTGGCTCGAGGATGTTAGAAACAATTAAAGGTCATTAGGAAATATACAATTCAGTTGGGTTTTTATTTTCTGCAAAAAAAAAGAGGAGTGTAAAACATTGCTGTCACTCTTCTGAGTTGTGTAAAGCGAATAGGGAATATAAAACGTTGAATAAATCAAAATATTACTTACAAAAATAACTACTACTAAAGAGATGAGGAAAACCCTCAGCTTAACTTAATTTTGTTCTAAAATCTGTGTGCCAGTGATTGCATATAGAGATTCCCTTCTTGAATACTTGTTTGTTAAACATGACATTTGAAATATGATGTCAAAATCAATGTTAATAAATTCTTTAGTAAAAATAAAAAAGAAATGAAGGGGAAGAAAAGTTGGGTAAAGTAACAAAGAGAGAAAAATATTAAGCCCATGTGGACATAAAGACATGACTGGAAAAAAGACATATCACCAATAAAGATCCAGATAGAGGTTTCTATGATCTAGAATCTCCATCTTGTGCTATTTTGGAATGAGTTAGCAAAGATGTTTTTTGGTCAGTTGTGAGACTTGAACTCTGAGCCTGGGCTCTATCCCTGAGCTCTTCAGTTCAAGGCTACTGCCCAACCGCTTGAGCCACAGCTCTACTTCTGCTTTTCTGGCGGTTAATTGGAGATAAGAGTCTCAGGGACTTTTGTGCCTTGGCTGGTTTTGAATCTCCATCCTCAGATATCAGTCTCCTGAGTAGCTAGATTACAGGCATGAGACACTGGTGCCCAGCAGATTTTTAAATCAAGGTTTATTATTATTTTTTTGCCAGTCCTGGGCTTGAGCTAAGGGCCTGAGCACTGTCCTTGGACTTTCTCAAGGCTAGAGCTCTACCACTTGAGCCTCAGCACCATTTCTGGCTTTTTTCTACGTATGTGGTACCGAGGAATTGAACCCGGGTCTTTGTGCATGCTAGGCAAGCACTTTAACCAGTAGGCCAAACTCCCAGCCCCATGGTTTATTTTTGACCTTCAAGATCTGCGTTCTTGTTTTCAGAGTTTATGAAGATCTGCTACTTGCTCTCTGGGTCTTTGTGTGTGTGACAAAGAGAGACAGATACAGAAAGAGAAAAATAAGGATAAACTGAGATAAAAAGAGACAGATGCAGAGATGCAGAAACAGAGACAAAAATAGGCTGAGATAAAGATAGAGTGATACAGAAAGACAAAAACATAAAAGGTTTTGTGTTAGATTTTCTTTGCTGTGACAAAATAACCTGAGATAAATGATTCAAAGGGAGAAAATTTCATTATGGCTCTTTCAGAGATTTCAGTTCATAGACACTTAGCATAGTTACTTTTGGTCTTGTGGTGAGGCAGAGCAACCTGGTAGGAGCAAGTTCACCTTAATGTGATAAGTAAACAAGGGGGGAGCTAAAGAAGAGTAGGAATTGCAGTATGTTTTTTAAAGGCATACTGTCAATGTCCTCACATTAAAGATAATTTATGAGCATTTATTAATTATACAAATTAAGGAGTTTCACTGTCATACCTCTAGACAAAGAAGTACAATATGCTTCGGTTATACTAAATACTCTACTACTCTTTTTTCCACATACTCTTTACTCAATTTCTTTTTGATAAAAATTTAAAATCGGCTTCATTATGTAATCTTTACATGTACATACAATGTACTTTGATCATATTTTTTCTCTCTCCTCCCTTCCCATACCTCCTGATAGTTCCCCCGTCAATAGTCTGCTAGTTTTGTTCACATTCTTCTTTTTGTGTAGCTACAATCTGCAAAAGAGAATACATGAGGGATTAATCTTTTGGGATCTGGCTTAAATTTCTTTTTTTTTTTTGCCAGTCCTGAGCTTGAGCTCAGGGCCTGAGCACTGTCCTTGGACTTTCTCAAGGCTAGAGCTCTACCACTTGAGCCTCAGCACCACTTCCTGCTTTTTTTTTCTATATGTGGTACCGAGGAATCGAACCCGGGTCTTCATGCATGCTAGGCAAGCACTTTAACCACTAGGCCAAACTCCCGGCCCCAGGCTTAAATTTCTTAACAAGATGATTTCGAGTCCCATCTATATTCCTCTGCAAATGAGATGATTTAATTTTGTTTACTGTGTGTGTGTATGTATGTGTATATGTGTGTGCTTTTTCTCTACCTGTTTAGCTGTTAAATCTTAGGCTGATTCTGTAGCCTGGATATGTGTGTGTGTGTGTGTGTGTGTGTGTGTGTGTGTGTGTGTGTGTGATTTTTCTCTACCTGTTTGTCTGTTGATGAGTATCTGGGCTGATTCTGTAGCCTGGATATTTTGGATAGTGCAGCAATAAACATGGGTGTACAGGCATTCTATGTATTCTGATTTAAATTCCTTGGGTATATGTCCGAAAATATTGTAGCAGGATCATATTCTATTTTTATTTTGTATGTTTGGCCAGTCCTAGGGCTTGAATTCAGGACCTGGGCACTGTCCCTGAGATTCTTCTTCTCAAAGCTAGTACTCTATAACTTGAGCCACGGTACCATTTCTGGCATTTTCTCTGTATGTGGTACTGAGGAATTGAACCTAGTACCATGTGCATGCTATGCGAGCACTCTACCACTGAGCCCCATTCCAAGCCCCTCATATTGTAATTTTAGAGGTATTTTGTTTGTTTTGTTTTTGCTACTTTGGCTTGAACTCCAGGACTTGTGCATACTAGGCTGTTCTCTGCTCTTGAGTCACATATTCAACCCTTTTTAGGGCTGGTTAATTTGGAGGTGGAGTTTCCGGCCTGGGCTTAGACTGTTATCTCCCTATTTAATCTTTTTGTTGTAGCTAGGATGATAGATGTGTACCACTGTGCCCATCTTATATTAGAAACTTAGATATAGAAGACATATTAAGTCTTCTAGCTTTTCTTCTGGGCTGGCCTGGAAACATGCTCCTACTAATTTCAACCTTTAACATTTCTGGGATGACAAGCCAACACCACTGAATCCAGGTGTTGCATTTAGTATCTCACATATATGCCCATATATCCTTGAACTGCAAGCCTCTCAACTTCAGTCTCCCACATAGTTAAGATTATAAGCATGAGTCACTGACACCTGCCTTATACTTGATGATTGCCATTTTGATTAGTGTTGTAATTTACACTTTATTTATGGATAAGGCTGTGGAACATATTTCTTCATGTGTTTATTGGCCAATCATATTTCTTTATTTGTCTTTTTATTGATTGGATTACTTTTGGTATTTTTTCTTGTCTTTGGTATATTAGAGATTTTTTTGGGTGGTCATGGGTCTTGAACTCAGGGGTTCAGTACTGCCCCTGAGTCTTTTTGCTTAAGGCTCATGTTCTACTTAAGCCATAGTTTTACTTCCAGTTTTCTGGTGGTTAATTGGAGATCAGAGTTTCATAAGACTTTTCTATTCAGGCTGGCTTTGAACTGTGATCCTCAGATCGGCTCCTCAGCCTTCTGAGTAGCTAGGATTACAGTCATGAGCCACAAGAGCCAGGTAGTATTCTGGACATGAATCCTTTGTCAGGTGAATAGCTGGGAAAGCATTTTCTCCCGCTATGTAGGCCCCACCTTTAAATATTTTCTATTTTTCAATAGGCCCACAGTCTTCTGGGGAATATTTAAGATCCAAACTGTAACAGGATCTTTAAGGGGAACTAGCATAAATGTATAAGAAGCTTTTTTCACAGTATAGAGTATTTCAGGTGAATATTAGATGAATTTTTAATGACTACCCTTATAGTATTACTGTAAGGATAAGACAGGCATAGAAAAACTGAAAGACAGGTTTCATCAGCTGTTACTTCTGACCCTTGAAAATATTTCTGGAACCTCTACTTAAACTACAAGATGCTGTACTTCTCATAATTCACTGCCATCATGACTCAATGGAAGTGGATAAATGACCTCAGTGTACATGCATTTCCATCTTAACAGGGCATGATAATCCAAGCTACAATCCTAGACACTTGGGAGATGGAGATTAGGGGGACCTAGAAATAAAAGGTGAAGACGCTCTAGCTCAAACAGTGGCTGGGTATAGTGGCATGTGCCTAATATCCCAGCTATGAGGGAAGGGCAATAACTGGATGCAGTGCCATACATGTGACATCCCCAATGACAAAGTGAACCACAACTAGGAAGATCACATTCTAGGCCAGCAGCAGTATAAAGTGAGACCCTACCTTGAAAAAACCAATGGTAAAAGAAGCTGGATGCATAATTTTATTGGCAGAGCACCTCTCTGTTAAACACGGGGCTCTGAATTCAATCATTCTCCCCTGAAAAAGATATTCTGTCTTGTAAAAGTTAAGAGATAAATATGCCTTCATAAAATATAATTAGCCATATACTTCCAGTGAAATAAACAGTGTTTATTAGGGGAGATCCTTTAATTACTTTTTAGTTTTCTTTGGATTTATACTGAAGGTATCCTACAGATAAACACATACCTTTGTCACCCTTGCTATTGAATCTCTAAAATATTTCACTTTTACTGATTTAATTTCATAGTTATTGATTCAGCAAAAGGATGATACGTAATGCTGTGGGCTCATTATTTTTCATGAACTTAATATATTAATAAATCATGGAGTGTCTTCTGTCACTGACTGCTTCTTGTGCCCACATTATTGTCTGTTATTGATTCACAATGACTTTGTGATAAAATCACATTTCTTTTCCTAGTCTTTCCATTGATGCCAAACACAGTATCATTTAAAAGTCTGTAACTTAATTAGTTTTGTAAAAGAAACTTTCTTGAGTTTAACACACACTAACCCCTGAAAATAAACTCTTTGTTATAGTAAATCTGTGCTTCAAAGTGGCTTCTAAACTTGCTTGTTGATTTATAACCTGTTCCATTTCTCTCCATCTGACCAATATGTTTCAATTGAATAGAATCATTAATAGAAAAAGTTTGTTAACAAAAGAAAAGAAACCAATTCAGACATGTCTTTATTTTTAAATTTAATTGTAATGATGATGTACAGTGACAGAAGTAATGAGTACATTTCTTGTTGTACAGTGATACCCCCCATTTTCTCTCACTTTCCCTCCTGTCTGACTCCCCACCCCACCAAGCTGTAAAGTTGTGTGTGTAAAGTTCACCCTTTGCCTCACCATTTTGTTATTCCCTTTCCCTTCTCCAAATCAGATAAGTGTATACACAAGACACAAACTAACAGAATCAAAAACAGTGACAACAGGGAATAAACCAAGGGGGTGAAAAAAGAACTAGGTGCCAGTGGCTCATCTATGTAATCTTACCCACTCAGAAACAGAACAAAAGTTACTTCCTGCTAAATGCAAATAAATTACAGAAATGGGTATAAGCATAACCTATCCTGCTTAACATAGTTTCTAGTGTATCTTTGACTAATAAACCATAATTTTCTCAGGGATTATCCCACACTGAGTTTTACAACTTGAATACACACAAGGAGCACTCCTCTAAGAATAAAAGAACCTAAAAAGAAGAATAATACTTCTGGTTCAAATGCCATGTACCATTAATTTATCTATACTCGGATTTTTTGGACCACTACATAGGAATGCTTTAAACTTTTCCTGCATGAAGGCTATAAAGTTATGTACAACTGCTTCATACTTTGTAGGAAGACTAAATTGACAAAATGTTTTAAGGAGCATTTACCCAACAATTTGTATTTATTTGTAATAACCACAGATGTGTCTAAATTGTTTGCTGTAAGGACAGTTGATTTCTCTAATTTTCTGACAGCAGAAATACCAGAAACAACCAAACTGCCCCAAATTAGGGGTTTGGATAAATAAATGACAGGAAATCTATACATTGAAATCCTGGACAGCAATGGGAAAGGACGCAAAGAAATTATATAGCTATTTACTGAATAGTCTCTATGTCACTATATAAAATGTGTGTGACAAAATAATAGGTTTGTATGATTGAATTTTGAATTGCATATGTATATAAAAGATGGAAAGAATGTACATTAAAATGCTATTAGTGTTTATTTCTGTTAGATATAAGGGTAGATAGGAATTTTATTTCTTACTTTTGCTCAAAACCATTCACTACATATATTACTTTTATATAACTTTTTTCTTACTACAAATCAGTTATGAAATAGAATTTGTAAATATGAAACATTTTTATGCTTACCTCTTGAATTACTATAGTATAATAATGAGAACTCAAATTCCAAACCTTGCATCTTAAAGAGCTATATGAACTGACATTTGTCCTTGTCTTAGGCAAAGTACTTTTCTATTTATGTTTACAGAATTGAAAAATGCACAGTATCCTAAAGCACAATGAGGAAGATTTATAATAAAGTCCTTCATCTCAGTGTATGAGTAAACCTGTAAATCATTCAACAGATTCACATTAAGTATAAACCTCAAAGCAGCAGATGTATCAAACAAACAATAAAATTTGAGCATGTCTGCACTATCTGCATCTTTGTTTCTCTGTGCAAGCATGAATGTCCTGCTAAACTCTGTATTCCAGTCATTTTATTGCTCATTTGGGGGACTATACATTATTACTCAAGCCTGGTACTATAGTTCAAGAAAAGCAGGTTGCCAATAGCTTTTTGGAATCAGGAATTTTCATATACTCAACAATGCCTTCAGGATGTTGCAGGATTTGTATGCAAGATTGAACATGTAAAAGACATTTACCCTGCTTCTTCAACACAAACCTATTTTCTGACTCAAAAGGGAAAAAAGTACATGCACTGAATACGTAACAAATAATTCCATTCAACCCATACAATTTATTTTAAACTTGTTTATGATGAACAGCTTACCCATTTATTTCCATTTCAGGATATGATGAAATACTAATGTCTATGTCTGTACTTTAGGGAGAACTCAGATTAAACCTAGCTCAGAAACCGTGCTCAAGAGTTCAAATAGACTTTGACCACATTTTATCCACACAATGGTAGAATGATTTTACATAGGTAAAAACTAATATTACAGTGGAGGATGGTTCCTAGTAGAAAAAGCCCTTATGATAAGATTGAAATTGTAGGTGGAATTTGGAGAAGAATAATTCTGGGGGTTTATTTAGTGTCTCAGAGAAAGGAGTTAACCTCTAAAGGATAATGTATGATCAAAGGCTGAGCAGTTGTCTGACATGGATATAAGAGAATGAAACTCTTGACAATATTATTCTCCTTTAAAAGAAATATAGAGAGTAAATAAACAGCCCTAAATAGCTGGCTACCTTTGTTACTTAAAACAAGGCATAAGTATTAAAAATGAATATATAAAAGATAAACAAAGATGAGCATTTAGGAAATACTGTGAACTAGAAATATTATACCCCGTAGTATCTCCACCACTGTAGACACCATCAAAATTACAATTTGAAAGCAAGAGTCCAAAGAATTTGATTTCTAGCTCTGCTTCTAACCCTGTATCCTCCTCTTGGCATTCTCAGTCTTAAGATTATTTCTTTATGTTTAAACTGGAAGTCATATTTTTAGTTTTTGAAGGATAAAACAAAAAGGTCCAAATTTATATTCTTTCTTGAAACACAGAAACTAGTGAAAATAAACATAGCAATAGTGTTCCAGTCACTGGAAATCAAATAATAAAAAATCATTTGGAAACAAATGGTGTGAAACCTATGCTTGTTGCAATGTATTATTTTGTTTTCTGACCATAGAAAAGAAGAGAAGAATACAGGCAGAGCCTAAATGTCTTACTGCGTTGGAGGGACAGATTGAAAGTCTGAGGAACCAAGGCAAGTAGAAATATCTAGACTGAGTAGCAGTAAGTAGAAAGATGTACATAGAGAGCCCTAATTTGAAGAAAGTTGTAGTCAAGTACTCAGAAGGAATTGGTCAAATCCCAAATGCTACTGTAGTACCTGTAGCTGAAAAAAGATCCACTAGATTAAATTAAAAATAGTAACACCAGACATTTACATTGAGCTAAGAATAGTGCTTTTTTCAGCCAGGGTGGAAAAAAGCCATAACTCATGGGGCCTGCTCTAAAAGTAAAATTCTTGACTCAGTAATAGGAAATAATTAGCTATGGCTGAACACTATACCAGACCTGTTTAATATAATATAAAAGCACTACCTGAAGAGAATGAGCTCTTCCTTAATAATAAAACTACATCCCTGAACAAGGTTTTAAGAAAGCATATAGGAATGGAAAAACATACAGAATCCAACAAAAAAATAACTTTTGCAATGGCTTGCATCAAATCAACTATTACAAGGGGTAGAGATGAGCAAGAGAGTAGGCCCCACAATAGTCCATTATGGGAATAATGACCCATAATCAAATCTGAACAAGAGCTGACCCAGACAGGAAATAGTAAACAAGAGCTTGAAAATAGTTATTACTATTGTATTTTGTATGCTCAAAATAGTAAGCAGGAGCATGGAAGTTCCATGTCTGAGAAAACAAGTACCATGAAATTATGTTTCCGAATGAGAAAAATGGATTGTGTGAGATTAGATGTGGCATAAATAAAAATTCATAACCACTTCAACTTACATTAGAAACTACTTGAAATGAAAAATACAGATGGGAAAATCACTTATAGAAGACAAAAGAGGGCCGGGAGCATAGCCTAATGGTAGAGTGCTTGCCTAGCATGCACTAAGACCCTGGTTCAATTCCTTTGTACCAAATACATAGAAAAAGCTGGAAGTGGTGTTATCGATCAGGTGGCAGAGCTCTAGACTTGAGAAAGTCAAAGGACAGTGCTCAGGTCCTGATTTCAAGCCCCAGGACTGGCAGAAAAAGACAAAAGAGAAGGAAGGAAAGGGAAGGAGCACAAGCAAGCCATTGCAGTGACAACTTCATACAACACTAAAACCATGTAATTGGATTCCCTGAAGGAGAGGAAATAATGTGCATTATAATAAATATTTTTTATTTTTTCCATATAATTTTTATTGTAATTAATAGAAGGGTTACATTATAGTCACCAGATAAAAGGTTCATTACTTCACAAACATTGATACCCTTTCTCATGCCTTGGTCCCCATTTCCCTTCCCCCATCCCTGCCCCTCATCTTGTTTTTCCCCCTTCCTTATCCTATTTCAAATAACCAAATAAACATATATACAGTGTATCATATAATAAGGTGAAATACTGTAACAATATGAGATAACCAAGGGACAGCAAAAGAGATGAGAGATAACATAGTACATTAAGGGCAACAATCATTCATTATATGGCTTTTGTTTCTATATCCTGGAGGTCCTTTCATTTAGTGTCATACTATATGGCCTTATGTGTCTAGGTTTTGTTCTATTGTAAATCTCCACTAGGAGAGCATTATAATAAATATTAAAGGAAGTCTTTCACACAGAAGGAAAGTTATATTGGAAAGAAATATGGATTTCTAAAAAGGACTGAAGAATAGGCTGGAGGAATGGCTCAGGTAGTAGAGGACATGCCAAGTACAAGACTCAGGTTCAAACTCCAATATGACTGAAAGGGAAATCAGAATCCAGACACTGGTGGCTCATGCTTGCAATTCTAGCTACTGAGTAGGCTGACATATGAGGATCCTAGTTGGAAGCCATTCTGGGCAGGAAAGTACATGAGACTCTTAATTCCAATTTGTCATCAGAAAAGGTCAGAAGTGCAGTTGTGGCTCAAGTGGAAGAGGACAAATTTGGGGCTCAAAACCTCAGGTACAATATCCAAAGCCCTAGTTCAGTCTGAAAGAGCACAAACTTTGTGCTCAAAACCTCAGGTATAGTATCCAAAGCCCTAGTTCAATCCCCAAGACTGCCACACACATACAAAAAGAAATTAGCAAAGAAAGAATGAAAAATAATAAAATGATAATTAGTATGTAGATAAGTTTATAAGAATTTTGATTACAATTAAATATCTTAAATAGATAATTGTTTAAACAACAAAACAATAAATAAATGCAGTGAGTCCAGTAGGGGCTCTCATATATGCATAAATAAAATGTAAAACAACCATAACAAAAAATAAAACAGAAAGGAACCACACTTATGCAAAGTTTATTCTCTATATAAAGCTACATAGTATTACTTGAGGTAGACTCTAATAAGTTAAAGATTCATGATATAAACCCTAATATAACCATTAAATAACAAAACAAATTTATACCTAACAAGTCAGCAAAAGATATAAATGTAAATTTTAAGTAAGGCAGAGAAGAAAAAGAGGGAAATTTAAACAGAGTCAATGGCCCAGGCAGATATGTTGCATTCTTCTGTAAACCCAGTTATATGGGAAATAGAGACAGGAGTATAAGGCTCAAGTACTGCCCAGACAAATGTTCAGGACATTTAAAAAAAATAAAAGCAAGTTATCAAGGATATGACTCAACTAGCAAATGTACTTATTCAGCATGACCCCTCCAGTTCAATTTCCAGTATGAAAGAAGAAAGAAATAAATTGATAGTAAATAATAGCAACTCAATGGGTATTAACCAAAAATGCCAGTACACTATTATGACACAAGTAGGTTAAAAGTATGGTAAAAAGAATATGTATAATCAAAAGAAAGCTTCAATGGTTTTATTAAAATTAAACAGGTTGAGAATGTAGCTAAGTGATAGATCACTAAAGTACCCCCAGAATCCCTAGAAGACAAAAACAAAAAGGTAGATTATTTTGCCAGTCTGGGCCTTGAACTCAGGGCCTGAGCATTGTCCTTGGGCTTTCTCAAGGCTGGTGCTCTACCAGTCAAACCACAGCACTACTTCTGGATTTTTTCTATGTATGTGGTACTGAGGAGTCGAACTGGCGATTTCATGCATGCTAGGCAAGCAGTCTACCATGCTCCTGGACCAAAAAGGTAAAATTTTAAAGTGAGTATTGTTAGAAGAGATAAAGAAAGCCATTTCAAAATGAAAGCAGTGTTAAGAGGACCTCTGAAAGTTTTATTAACCTAACCTTATGGTAATAAATTTGATGAAGTGGAAAATTTCCTGGAAAGACACAAACTATAAAAGCTCACTCAGGAAAATATAGATAAGCAGAATAAGCCCATATATAGTTAAGAAAACTAAATTTCTAAATTTCTTTCCCAGAAAGAAAATTTTAGGTCAAGGTGGCTTTAGTGGTAAATTATACAAAACAATTTATTTTTTTTAATTTGCAAAACTGTTCTCAAAAATTGAAGAGAAAGAAATCCTTTCACTTTGACAGGTTCTCTGAGGCCAACATTACACTTGTATCAATTCCAGACAAATATTACCAGAAAAAACCTACAGCACGGTGCTGGGGGCTCACACCTATAATCCTAGCCGCTCAGGAGGGCGAGATCTGAGGATCACAATTCAAAGTCAGCCTGGGCACAAAAGTCCATGAGTCTCTTATCTGCAAGAAAACCAGAAGTGGCACCGTGTCTCAAGTGGTAGAGGCCTAGCTTTGAGCTGAAGATCCCAGGGACAGTGCCAGGCCCAGAGTTCAAGCCCCATAAGTGACTTGAAAAAGTCTCTGAAAAACTAAAGATAATAGGGGACTTCCTCAATCTGCTAAGAAAATTGTGGTAGGCAAGTCTCTAAGATGGCTCCTTAAAATTCCTGCTTCCTGGATCATGGATTAGATTTAATGATCACCTTTTTTCCTTTGCTGGACTTGGGACTCGAACTCAGGGCCTGGGTGCTGTCTCTCAGCCTCTCTGTGTTTAAAGCTAGGGATCTATTACTTTGAGCCACACTGATATGTCTGGCTTCTGAGTTCATTGGAGATAAGAGTCTCATGAACTTTCCTGTCTGGCCTGGATTTGAATCATGATCCTCAAATCTCAGTCTCCTGAGTAGCTAAGGATTGCAGGTGGGAGCCTCTGGCACCCAGCTTAGCAATGACTCTTTATGAACAGAATTCTACAAAAACATGCGATAAGGGTGACTTCTATCATGCTTTCCATCATTTGCTCTCTTGCTTGGCTTACTCTGAAAAGTCAGCTGTCAAGGAGTCAGCTGATATATGGGGAGCTTTCTTGTGTGGTGAAGAACTAAAGGAACACCCCACCACATAACTAGCAAGGAACTGACATTCATAATCAAATGACTTGTGAGGAAATGAATCCTGTGAACAACTAAGAAGTAAATCTTCCCTGATCCCAGTCTTTAAATGAAGTAACAGCCACAGCTAATACATTGATTGCAGCCTTGTATGAGAGAATGCAGAGGCATCCAGATAAGCCATGTCTGAATTCGTAACACACACAAAAAAACTTTGGATCAATAAATGATTTTTCCTTGCTAAATTTTGAGGTAATTAGTTATGCAACAATAGGAAATGAATATATACATATATTAAACTAGCCAATATTATACTTAATGATTACTGTAGGCTTTTTGTCTAGTATCAAGAAAAAAAGAATGCTCTCATCACTTCTATTCAACATTGAGTTAGAGTTCTAGCCTTTATAATTGAGCAAGGAAAAAAAAAACAATCATATTGGAAAGGAAGTAATGAAACACTTCACCCTTAACATGATCATATATGTAGGAAATCTTATAATATCTGAAAAAGAAAGAAATGAACAGAACATAAACTTAAACCTAGCAGCCTTGCTGTATACAAGATCAGTCTGCCAATTGTATTTCTATAGTCTAGCAACAATTAGAAATCCGAAGTTAAATAAATAATGGCAATTATAATGATATCCAAAAATAAAATATACAGGGATAAATTGGGGAAAATATATGAAGGTCTTTATTATAAAACAAAGATTACAGAACATTGCTAAGAGAAATTAAACAGTATCCAAATAAAGGAAGGGGTATATGGGTCAGAAGACTTGGTATAATTGTGGTATGAGTTCTCAAGCCAGGTATAGTGATGAAAAACTATACTTTCAGCACTCAGAGGCTAATTCTGAACTGAGCTTTCTTATAGAAAGCCATGTCTTAAATGAAAACAGAGTTTAATAAAGAGTTTATACTGTTCCATAAAGTTAACAAAATTTGTATCAATATATCAGTAGATATATATTGTAGAAAATAGAAATTAGATTCTAAAATTCATATAAAACTTCAGATTTATAATTGCCAAAATAACCTTAAAAGAAAATGGTTTTTGAGGACATAATACTATCTCATTTCAAAACTGAAGATAAATCCTAGATTTAAAGATAAAAACTAAGCTGACGGGGATGTGGCCAAGAGGGATCACTACTACACAGTTGGTAGGAGTGCAAACTCATTCAACCACTATGGAAAGCAGTATGGCGATTCCTCAAAACACTAACATAGAGCTCTCCTCGTATTCCACTATTTGGCATTTACCCAATCGTCCAGAAACAAGGACATACTAAATCCACTAGCACAACGATGTTCATTGCAGCACTATTTACCATAGCAAATATATGGAACCAACCCAGATGCCCCTCAGTTGATGAGTGGATCAACAAGATGAGGTATTCATACAATGGAATTCTATGTTGCTATCAGAAAGAACGACATCGCCCGAATTGTAAGGAAATGGAAACACAGAAAAAATCATATTAAGTGAAGTAAGCCAGACTCAAAGGAACATAGGCTCAATGGTTTCCCTCATTTATCATAATCAGTAGAAACCTTGGGATTTCCTAGCAAAGATTTACAACAGAACAAAACCTAGATACATAAGGCCAACTTCCAGGATATAGAAACAAAAGCCATATAATGAGTGATTGTTGTCCTTAATATACTATGTTATATCTCTCATCTCTTTTGTTGTCTCTTGATTATCTCACATTGTTAGAGTATTGCGCCTTGTTATCTGATATATATATATATATATATATGCTTATGTGGTTATTTGAAATAGGATAGGGAAGGGAGGAAAACAAGATGAGGGGCGGGGGTGGGGGGAGAGAAATGGGGACCAGGACATGAGAAAAGTATCAATGTTTGTGAAGTATTGCACCTTCTATCTGGTGAATATAATGTAACCCTTCTATTAATTATATTAAAAATATATGGAAAAAGCGAAAACAGTAAAAGTTCTAGAAGAAAACGTATGTGATCCTGGATTAAGAAAAAATATTTTAATATATCATATCAAATGCCTGATCCTTTAAAACTGACACATTAGACTTTCAATATCTGCTCTCCAAAAGTCACCATTAAAAAGTATAAAGAGGAAGTAAAGCTGTGGCTCAAGTGTTAGAGTGCTAGCCTTGAACAAACAAGCACAAAGGACAGTGCCTAGGACCTGCATTCACAAAAGAAAAGAACATGAAAAGATACATAACAAACTAAGAGAAACTAATTTCAAAGTACATGCTTGCTATAAGACTTGTACTTAAAAATGCAAAACAAAAATAAATAAATAAAACATGTAAAGCTACAGACAAGATTTTCAACTTTTTTTGTTGTGGATCATGGGGCAGGTACTCTGGGTCTCGGCTGTCCCTGAGCTCTTTCAGTTCAAGGTCCTCACTCCAAAAGATTTTGATAGATGCTTCAGCAAGCACGTATGGATGGCAAGTAAGCACGCAAAAGATATTCAACAAAATCATGTCATTGAAGAACGTTGAAACCACAACAAGGTTAAACTAAATATAAATTAAGTTGAAATTACAAAAACTTGTCAAACATACTGATTTAGCAATAGGCTAGAAGAGGAATTAAAATTTATATGCTAAAACCATAAAATGATATTTTACTTTGGAAAATCTTTCTGTAAAAAAATAAATATAAATCTACCATTTTCCAGGTATTTCACATGTAGGTATTTACCTAAGAGAAAACAAAATACATGTCCATACAACCACTTGTACATGAATATTTTTCCTAATAACTATAGTCTCAAGCTGTAAGCAATGCAATTATCTTTGAACAGGTATTTGTATCAATAATACATACAATGGAATACTACTTAACATTAAAAAGGTGACAAATGAGATGATACATGCGGCAACATGGGTGAAACTCAAAATAATTACAGTGAGTAAAAGAATCTAGCCACCCCAAAAAGAGGCCATCATGCAGGATTCAATTTATGTCACAATCTAGAATATGACAATATATGTACATAAATTTATCTGAGTGAATTATTTAAACTCATCTGTATAAACTAATCTATGACAGAAATGTCAGAGGCTTCTTAAGGTATGGGCATGAGGATCATATGAGAAGATGTATATTATAATAATTTCATAGATATCCATCAATGTCCTGCATATCAAATTATATTTTCAATATATATATAGCTTACAGTATGTCAATTATACCCCAATAAAGCTGAAGAAAATTAAAGGAAAAAGGAAGCAAAGCAAATTGATGCAAACTTACGCGGAAGGACTGTGACAATGACAAAATGCAACACTAGACACAAGAACATTGAAAACCAACAGTATACAACATGAGCTGCTTGCTATCTGTGCTTTTCATCCATTTTGTTAAGGGTTAATGAGGAAGGTTACTGACATAAAGCTTTATAATACTTTTCTTGGTGGCTGGGATGTATGTATATAATGATCACACCATAGTTTGACTTCCTGTAAAATCCAGTTTGCTTTTAAGACAGGACTTCTACTTTTGAAAGGACAAAATACATTAAATCCCTTCTCTCTCTCCCAGCTTCCTGTTTCAAGGTCTTAACCCTGATTACCTTCTAGCTGCTGAACGATCACAGCTGAGGAGGGCCTAGTGGTTTCATCATTTATTCAGCACATATAACACAGCTATTTAAAAATTGACTGCTCAGTTGCATATCACCACTGAAGTTAAAATAAAACACCAAGTATACGTTCCAGTTTTCAAAAGGTTTATCCAATATGTCAAACCAGAGAAGAGGAAAATTTTGACTTTTAACTGCAGAATGAAGAAAAATACCTATGCCTTGTCTGATCAAACATTTGAGGCCAAGGAAAACACCTTGGGAAAGCTTAATTTTTATTTTTGTAGCAGTTTATGAGCTTAGGGATGAAATGTTTTAGGTCCCACATTGCTAAGCCAGAGGAATCAATATTTTTCTGTTAACAGGCAAGCTGTCACATAAACAAATCAGCTGAAAGGCCTCTTCCAAAGCTAGTTCTTGGCTATGTTTGCTGTACCTCAGCTGGATCAAAAAACTTCTCACCAGTTTCTGTCCTCATGAGCACACATGTCCCCATTACACATCTATTTAGGGGAGTTTGAGGCCTTACATTGTTTCCATTTATCATGTCCATGGCTCCTTCTGGAGTGACAAATATGATAGATTATTAAGTCTCCTGGGAAGGCAGAATCCATAACTTTTGAGGTTAGAGAGACGTTAATGTTAGGATAACTGCTTTCCTAAGGGCATAGTATTCTCAGAGATGTTCCACTGTCCATCTCATTTTTTATCTTTTACCCTTCTGAAATCTAAAATTTGAGCAGCACTTATGATTGCTTAATGGAGACAGAAGTGAATGATATAAGATGAATGGATCTTTTATTTACTGTCATGCTATACTGAGACTTTCTGTCACTTCAAACTGAATAATAGTCACTTGCTGAAACAATACTACGTCAACCAATATTAGGCAACAGAAATTGTTCTAAGGACCAAATAATCTTTAAGAGGAATAATATTCTCTGAGGAGAAATAATATGTGAATGCAGTGTATTTTATGTGTGAACTTACCTGTAATCTGTGATTTGCACAAATTTTAGAAATGATCTGCACACATATAGAAGCAATCTATTGCAAATAACAAGATATTCTTCCGTATGTATCTATATGTATCCATATATTCATGGACAAGCAGCTGTTTGTATTAGTACAGTACTGTTAAACAGTGTGTTAGGCAGCACAGATCAAACATCACTTCTATGCAAATTCTTGGACCTCACTCTGTACTTTTATGTGAATTGGGCATACCAAGTCATAAAACTTGCTAGTGTATGAACAACTTACAAGACTGTTATTATTTAAAATTTGAAGGTGGCCTCTGTGATGTGATGACAGAAAAGTATAGATGGCCTTCACAACTCCTAAAAAAATGATATATGATCACCCCTAGGTTTCTACTTGTGTCCTTGCAGATACCAATGTCTGAAAATATTAAAGTCCTTATATAAAGTGAAATAGACATTGTATAGAAAGTAGACATATTCTCTCATTTTCCTCATTATCTCTAGGTGACTTATAATACCTAATACAATGTCAACGCCATGTAAGTAACTGTTGTATTGTTTAGAAAATAAGTAAAGAAAGTCTTGCACGTATTTTCCTCTAATCTCTTCAACCTATGATTAGTTAAAACTACAGGAGTCAGTGAGTATGAAGGACTAACTGCACAAGTTTCACAATGTCAGAAATAGCCTCAGTAATAGCCTTGCGCTTAGTGGTGCTGTATTCTCAGGACAGAACAGAGCTGCTTTCTAGGGGCAGGTCTGACCAGCACTGAAGACCAGTAGAAACAGTAGGCCCAGGACTGAGGAAATGAGCACTTGCTTCTTTACTTCTGCTGCAATTGGTTTTGTGCTGCTAGAAGGGTCACTTTGCTGATTGCTACTCCTTTCTAAATGCAACTCTTAAATCACATAAATAGCCTTTCATCACCTGGAATGTAAAGAGGGGCCTTTCCTGACTATTTGATTAGGTCATTGTGAGATGCTAGTGAAATAGTCTTGGTAGTTGCTTGAAAAGAATGGAGTGCCTAACAAGCAGCAATGCATTCATCTTCTTCCTCCATTACCACTCCTCCTTCTGAAAGTGTCTGAAAGCAAAGTAATGTCCTTTCAATTTGGCTGGCTGTAGGGGACTTAGTTGGCTTTCTTTTGCCATCACCCTTCCTGCCAAAGACTAAGTATTAACTCCCCCTACCGTCCCTTCTCCACAGTCCTGAAGTAAACCCTAGAATTCAGAGGAGGCCACGGTATTGTGAACCTAGGTATGAAGGCTGTGTGAGAGATCCACAGTCTCCACCTCCCTTCACACTGAATTTAACTTAGGACATTTGTGGGATCTAAACCATTAGTATTCATATCCAGAGTTTACATTTGACATAAGGAAAGAGAAATGTATTGTCATGGCAACTAGAGTTTCTGTGTGTGTGTATGTGTGTGTGTGTGTGTGTGTGTGTGTGTGTGTGTGTGTGTTTCTTTCCTCCTAACTGTACTTTCTTAAATGGAAATAAAAACTACAAATCTGCCACCTTTGGTTTGTCACAATGACAGTTGTGCTCTGTGTCAGCTATCCATGGTCACACAATAATTGTGTCTTCAAACAAAAATTATTCAGCATCTCGACATTTCTATGTGGTAATGAATCTTGGAACAACTATAAACTAGACCCTCTGACTCTGAGTCTTCCAAAAGGCTGCAATCAGGGGACCATGTCAGTTAGGCTAACAGTGTACTGGCATAGTTATCGACAAGATCTGACAACTGTTGTGACTGGAGAGTATCAAGTTCTTGCTGGTTGTTATCAAAGATCTCCTTCAGTTTCTTACCACCTGGCATATCCATAGAGCACATCCCAACATGGTCATTCATTTTCCCCAGAGTGCAAGGTCTCTGAAAGAGAGATAGGGCTTTTTGTAACCTACTCTCAAAAAGAATGTCCCATGACTTTTCACCATATCCTACTAAAGATGATCCCTCACTTATTTAACGTGGGTCAACAATTGATGAGGGTGTGAAAGTCATTTGGACTAAATGAGTATATGCCATGGTTTGTTATTTTTTTTTGCCAGTCCTGGGCTTGGGCTCAGGATTTGAGTGTCCTTGGACTTTCTCAAGGCTAGCACTCTACCACTTGAGCCTCAGCACCACTTCTGGCTTTTTGCTGTTTATGTGGGGTACCAAGGAATCAAACCTGGGTCTTCCTGCATGGTAGGCAAGCACTCTACCACTAGGCCAAACTCCCGGCCCCCCATGCTTTGTTATTTTGAATTCGAATCTTCTCTTAGCCTGCTGTTCTGTGCTTGGATCCTCCTCAGTAATGCTAGCCTAGTTAGCTATGGCCACAAGTGCTGTTACTAAGCTAGAATTTGCAGTAGTGAGTGTATATGTCACATTTTTAACCTTTTATAGTAATTTCTTTTTAAAATATATTTTACTAGTATATGGTCATAACAGGTTGATTTCATTATGATACTTCTACACATGCATACAATACACCCCAAACAATTAAAACAGACAGGTCTCAGAAGAAAAAGAACAAATGACTAATAGATGCATGAAGAAATGTTCCTTAGCTATAAGGAAATGTGAATCATTACACTAAGATTCCATCTTACCTCAGTCAAAATGGAAATCATCAAGGAAAAAAAATAATAAAAAATGCTGGTAAGGATGGAGACTGGGGAAAGAACCCTCATAAACTGCTGGTGGGAATGTAAACTACTGCATCCACTGTGAAAATCAATATGAAGGCTTCTTAAAGCTGAAAATTTGGCCAACCATATCATTCTTGGAAATATATACAAAAAAGTGTAAATAAATATAAAAGATTCATGAATATCTATGTTTTGCAGCTTCATTCACTATAGTCAAACTGTTGAATCCATATATTTACAATATTTTTCAACATACAAGGGGTTAGTTTGTCAAGATGAAACTTCATTCTAAGTCAAAAAGCATCTGTAATTAATATAAAATCATCATGTCTGGCCTGTGATAAATGAGACAAAATTACTCAAGGACATGAACACCTGAAGATAAGGATTCCTGGGATGCTCTAACTAGCTATCTTAGGTATTAGTTTATTAGTCAATGGACAAAGGAAACTAGTCAAGTGTTTCAACAATACAAAATATATTTAAATCCTAGGCATCTGCTCTATCACATCTTATTATCATATGAGGGAATTACACTTATTTATTTGTGCATTATTTACCTCTATACTTAAAGCATAGAGAAAGTAAAAGTTCTTTTTAAGGGCACAGAATAATTTGTTGTTTGGCATCCTGTTCAGAAAATCTTCATGAGCACTTTAGTTGCTGAAACTTATACAGTTAATAGCATAGGCTAGAGAATATTGGTTTGGGAATAAAGGAACATAAAATTCAAATCCTCACTCAACTGTGTGATTTTGGATAAATAATTTCATTTCATTGCCTTGATGTACTTGCCTAAATATTGTTAGAAAGAGATCCTGAAAATATCTACTAAAGTCATGTGCCCATTAGATACATAGAAATGGAGCTACAATATGATTCAATTATCTCACTAGTTGTTATATACCCAAAGGTATTGAAATCAGTATCTCAGAGGTGTGTATATTAACATATTTATTTCCATACTATTTACAATAGTACAGTAACCAAAGTGGAATCAACCTAGGTGTTCATCAATTGATAAAAGTAAAGAAAATGTAGTATATATGAATAGTGAGATATTAGTCACTACAAAGAAAGTATGAAATTCTATCATTTTCACCAATATGATTGGAACTAAGTAGTAAATCTGTCACAGAAAAATATTGCTAAGTAATAAGTCAGTTACAGAAAAAATTGAGTGTTTTTCTTTATGTGTAAAAGCTACAAAGTATATTTCAAAGTACAGAATACTTAGCAAAAGACTAAAAAAGGTGTGAGATGTTAAGGAGGGAGGTAGAGGATAGCTAATGAGTACAGGGTACAACTAGATGGGAGGAACACTTTCTAATATTCTATATGACAGTAGGATAAATATGGTTCACAAGAATTAATTGAGTATTTCAAACAGCTACAAGAATGTTCTCATGCCCCCCTACATAAGTATGTGGAAGGTGGCAGTTATGTAATCGCATATTTCAAACAGCTACAAGAATGTTCTCAACACACACACACATAATTTTATATTATATAACTTATTGAAATCTTAAGGTAGTTACTTCTGTTTGAACAATATGAAATTCAGGGTTTACTCAATTATTAGAATCTCCTCCACTATATTAAACTTTTCTCAATATATCAATAATTTGTTTCTATTTTAATATCTTCTAAAAACCTTTTATCCTTTTCCTTCAGTATGTACTATCTCTTGAGTGGGTCAAGCCTTAATATTTTGACATGATCATTAGCAAAAATTCACCATAATAATTTAGAGTGATCCTTTCTCAGGTAGATAGATTAAGAATTTCTGCCTCTACCAAGTGTGAGAGTGATTTATGTATAATGACAAGATAAAAGAGCTGGTTTCCCAAAGTGATATGTGAACAGGTACTGGGAATCTTATCCTTCCTTGTATTTGACTCTGCTCACTGAAAAGGTGATTTGTTATGATCCATTTCTCTATTATTTTCTGACTTCACTATTATTTTCTCATGAGCAGACATCACTCTGATTTTTAAGGCTTTTGTCTTGGGGCAAGTTTCTGGAAATCACCAAGGTTTCTTGCACTGATTTTGATGGAAGTGTCTCTATTCTCTTCAGTAGAGTCAGCATTCTCTGCTGAATTTACTTCAGTCTTAGCCTTGGGATTTTCTTGTTTTTGCCTTATTCCTTCTCTTCTCAACCTTCAACCTATATAAGCAAGAGTGGCAGAATTAACTAGAATTTGGTACAACGAAAGATCCCTATGCTACCATTCCTTCCTAGGAACTTTGTAGCTTAGCTTACATAATTTTCTCTTCCTTCAGATTCTTAGTTTGATGCCTTTGGTTGCCTAAGGCATAGGAAATAATTTCTTTTGATTGACAGCTTTGAGTTGCAGTAGATAATTGATGCTGCCTATCACAATGAGTTAACAACAGTTCAACAGTATAGTTTTGTATGACAAAACAGTATCCTGTGAAAAGAAGACTAGGTATCTGCAGATTCTTTTTGTGAGTTGACATCTGTTATGGTTTGAATTCCTCCATTATAGCTCATATCAAATGTAACTTTCATATTAAGGGGATGTAAGATTAAACCAACTATGGTGTATGAAAGTAAACCCTTTAGGGAAGTAAATAAGGTAGACTAAGGCTATTAGGATGGATCCTTAATCCAATGAGTTGATGTCTTTATAAGGAAAAGAGAGAGCTTGTCCCTTTCACGGTACTGTGATCTCAATGTGATAATACTTCTGGTGGCTGGTATCCAAGTTACAAAAAGAAATTTCCCAGTCAGAATTGGCACAGCATCGTGTCTGCCATAGTCTAAAACGCTGCAGTATTCACATGGCCTTTCCTCTTCTAAGGTGTACAGAAATAGACTCTATCTGTTGCTTTCATGACAAGGTCACTTTAAAGACAAACATGTGAGGTAAGCCATTTTAAAATAACACAGTGTGCCACACCCTTCCCCCCAACATAGTCAGTCATGGTTTAGAGACCTAAATGTTACAAGCAGAACCAAGCTGGTAAAGGAATTGCTATCTATCTATCTCACAGGTCTGTATCGTCTATTTTAGCATTGTAATTTAAGACAGTGTCCTTACATAATATATAAAGGAATGCCTTGTACATTATATATACAAAATAGCAGTCCAACAGTGCCTTTTTTGTGCCAGTCCTGGGGCTTGGACTCAGGGCCCGAGCAATGTTCTTGGGCTTTCCTCAAGGTTGGTGTTCTACCACTTAAATCACACAGCACCACTTCCAGCACTTTTTAATGTATGTGGTACTGAGGAATTGAACCCTGGTCTTCACTCATGCGAGACCAGCACTCTACCACTAGTCCAAACTCCCAGCCCCCAACATTGACTCTTGATTGAATAAAACTTCTTAATTAGTGATACTCAAGAAAAATCATTTAGGCTGCCGGGAGCATGGCCTAGTGGTAGAGTGTTTGACTAGCATGCACAAAGCCCTGGGTTCAATTCTTTGGTACCACATACACACAAAAAAAGCCAGAAGTGGTGGCTTGGCTCAAGTGGTAGACTTCTAGCTTTGTGAGACCCCCCAGGACAATGCCAAGGCCCTGATTTTAAGCCCCAGGACTGGCAAAAATAAAGAAAAAGAAAAATAATTTAGGAAAAGACATACTTGAACTCAAACAAGATTTGAACTTCTCATGACAATGAGAAGGCAGGGATAATAGATGAGATAAAACTTGTTTTGTGAAATATGTATTATACATAATACTTAGACATAGGCCTTTTTCCACCAGAAACCTCTTAACATAGGGACACAAGTTGATCTACTCTGCTACTTCTGGGCATAAAGTTGTGCCTAAGTTATCAAGGATGCTTGAATACAGATGGAGTCTGAAGCTGGACTAGTTGGAAGAATATGTCAATCTAAAACTGTCGAACTGAGTGCAAGACTTAGGAAATCTGGGCAAAAATACCTCTGCATCCTGTGCCATTAGTGTGGAATCCATGACTCATAACAATATGAGTAATTTTAATTGTTTTGAAATATTTTTGCCAACATTTTTGGGTTCATCAAGTATTTGTAACAATGATAATGATTCTACAGGTATAGTATGCTATAATTTACTGAATGAACTCTTATAACATCCTTGTCTTTTATGTGTTCAGTAATTATTTGTCTAATATACTTCACTGTTGTGATGTTACAGAAGAAAATAGAGAGAAAAGTTGAGACACGGATCATTTATCATACTGTATATCAGTTTTGAAGCCATTACTAGTGTTGAAATTTTGTTTAAAAAAGGTGTTCTCAAGTTTCTATGTGTAAAAATGTAGAAACTCACAAGGTTAAGAACCTATTTCAGTTGGATTGTGATTTCACATGAAGAATAAAAGCACATCCCTCTAAGTCTAAGATGAAAATTGAAAATCTTTAACATCTTATCACATGGGTTATCTTTGAACAAAACATATTATCTAAGCTTCTGTGGGTAGATGGATTATTCTTTCCCTTATGCTCAATGATACAAATAAATTTGAGGTGCTAATCTGGGTATTTTGAAGGACAAGACATCTAAATAGCATTTCTCCCTGTATTTGGAGTTTAATACAATTTTTAGTGCTCTTTCCAAGGGAAAGGTACTATATGATTTGATCTCACCCAATATTATCACACCTGTCATTTTTTCTTGAGGAGGGGGTGAAGGATTGAACCAAGGATTTAACTTGGGGCTTATTTTTCAAGTATATTATACCTAAAGCTCATCTACAGTCTTTTCCTTTTAGTTTATTTTTCAAATAGGGTCTTGTGCTTGTGCCAGGGCTACCTTCAAATCACAATCTTCGCACGTGCGCTGTTGAGTAGTTGGGGATGATTTACAGACATGCACCACTGTGACAAGCAATAGCTCAACTGTTCTTTAGCATCATTAGGATTTGTTATACTCATTCATCAAAGATTGCTTAGATATAGAACATTTGATTACACTCTGAAATAGCCATTTCTTCACTGTTTAAATTCTTGGATTCCTAATTCTGACAAGGTTCTTCGACAGGAACTGATCCAGGACCAACTGATGATGAAAGGAAACCTTTAAAGCGGATTGCAACAAATACATAAATACATCCCTGAAAAAAAATGGAAATGTCTAGGGTGTTTGCTCTGATCATAACTGTCATGGTACAATTATGCAAACATACTTTTATGCAAATGAAAGAGTACATTCAAACCAATCACAAGTTGTCTATTGAGCCAAAGTTCTCCCCTTTCCTTCTGCTTTGTATGGAAATAGTCAATATGGCAGTTGGTCTTGTATTGACCCAAAACACCTTCCAAAAGGATACTTCCAACAAAATGTTATCCTTACTAAAACTTTAATTACAATATTTCACAAAAGAAATTTCAGGAGGGTTGCAAGAAAAGAGAAATGAAACAGCATATTCACTGTTTCATATCAGTGCAACTAGTATATTCTACAAAACCATGTACATGTATCAGGTCAGGTTCCCCTTAATTAGACTAAGACAGAGACTTACATGCATGAGTTTGGGCGAGGAAAGTCCTGTTGGTATTAATAAGTATGGAAGAATGAAGGAAATTGGATTAGGCAAAGAGAATAAATGAGGTGAGAATCAATTAAAACAGAGGCCTCAACCAATCTTGGGAAAAGCCTGAAGAGAATCTGTTATGGGCCTGAATTTCCCAAGCTTGAGCAAGTAAATACAATATTCATTCATACATCCAGACCGAGCAGTCATTTTGTATCAGTTCCAAAAAGAAGGGAGTATGACCATGCCTGAGGCAGGGCTCTTCAGGAAAAGCCAATTTCTAGAAAGGGCAAACAGCTGAAGGCTGTTTGCTGCCAGCGTTCTCTAAATCTTAGAAGATAAGAGCTTCAATTCCAAAGGTAGCATCTTAGCAACACACCACAGCACCCAGTACAGTGCTTAAAATACATAAAGCAAGCACTGCATTTGGGTTTTCCCTGTTCTTCAAGTCCACTGAGGTTTTATTCTACAAACAGTACCTATTCTGAACTACTTCGTGATATACTGAGAAAAACATCTGTGGAATATCAAGCAGTTGTTGATTTCTCAGACTATCAGCATGTTTTCATGAATATATATTACTTTTTCATACAACCTCTGCTTCATCTTAGGGGAAAAATATAATGCCAGATAGCTCTGAGACACTGATTGCTTTCTGCTCAAAAACAATGTCATCTGCATAACGGAAGTCTCCCCAACCTGCAAACAAGAAAACATTGGTATTATTTCAGCAATTGAGTACTTTATGATTACCCTTATTGTCATGATGTGGTTTCACAATTTTTAATGATCATTAACTTTTCCTAAGGTAAGCCTTGTTTATTTGTTTCTATTTATTTACTTATTTTTTGTGCTTTCATCTTTTTTATTGTAATTAGTAAAAGGGTTACATAATATTTGCCAGATAGAAGGTGCATTAATTCACATACATTGATACCCTTTCACATGTCTTGGTACCCATTACCCTCCCCCCCACACCCCACACCGGTCTTGGTTTTCCCCCCTATCCTATCAAATTTCAAATAACCAAATACAAATAAATTCAGTATATCAGATAAGAAAGTGAGATACTGTAACAATATGAGATAACCAAGGGACAGCAAAGGAGATGAGAGACAACATAGTACATTAAGGACAACAATCATTCGTTATATGGCTTTTGTTTCAATATCCTGGATGTCCTTTCAATTAGCTTCATACTATATGGCCTTATGTATCAAGATTTTGCTCTATTGCTGATCTCTGCTAGTAGAGCCCAAGGTTTCTACTGATTATGATGAATGAGGGAATCCATTGAGCCTAAGTTCCTTTGAGTCTGGCTTACTTCACGTAATATGATTTTTTCTAAGTCTTTCCATTTCCTAACAAATGGGGCGATGTCATTCTTTCTGACAGCAGCATAGAATTCCATTGTGTACAAATACCACAACTTGTTGATCCACTCATCAACTGAGGGACATCTAGGTTAGTTCCATATCTTTGCTATGGTGAATAGTGCTGCATTAAATTAAAAAATGGGCCAAAGACTTAAAGAGAGTCTTCTCTGAAGAAGAAACAAAAATGGCCTATAGACACATGAAGAAATGCTCAACATCTCTGGTCATAAAAGAAATGCAAATCAAAACAACTCTAAGATTCTACCCCACTCCAGTTAGAATGGCCAGGATCAGGAAAACGAATAATAACAGATGCTGGAGGGGATGTGGCCAGAGGGATCACTACTACACTGTTGGTGGGAGTGCAAACTCCTTCAACCACTATGGAAAGCAGTGTGGCAGTGCCTCAAAAGGCTAAACATAGAACTCCCCTAGACCCAGCAATTCCACTACTTGGCATTTACCCAACCATCCAGAAACAAGGGCATACTAAATCCACTAGCACAACAATGTTCATTGCAGCACTATTTATTTACTTATATAAAGATTTTTCATAAGCCAGATGCCAGTGGCTCATGCCCATAATCCTAGCTACTTAGGAGGCTAAGATAAGAGGATCACGGCTCAAAGCCAGTCCGGGGCATGAAAATCTGTGAGAATCTTATCTCCAGTTACCACCAGAAAATCGGAAGTGACATTGTGGATCAAGTGGTAGAGCCTTGAACTGAAGAGATCAGTGACAGTGCCATGCCCAGTGTTCAAGACCCACCATCAACTAAAAGAAAAAAAAAGACTTTTCATGTGTGCTATGGATCTTGAACACAAGGCCAGGACACTGTCCCTTAGTATTTTTGCTTAAAACTTTGCATTCTACTACTTGAGCCATAGCTCCACTTCTGGGTTCTTTTTTGGCTTGTTAATTGGAGGTAATGGACTCAGGGACTTTTTTTCTGGACTGGCTTCAAACCTCAATCTTCAGATTTCAGCCTCTTATGAAGCTAGAGAAATTTATATTTTTAATCAAGTACCGTGCACATTCTTTGACTCATATTCTGAGTCATATTTATCCACCCATAAGTGAAGATATTTTGTATTTCTATATTTATTCATATGAAATTGACAGCCAATAAAATGGCAAGTTTCAGCCAGGCACCAGTGTGAATCCTGTTTAATTAGAAGGGTGAGAATAGGAGGATTAATTGCGAATGCAGCCCAGGCAGAAAAGCTCCATAGTTTTCAACTGATAGCGGGGCATGTGCCAAGCTAACTGACAGACTAAATATGGAACCAAGCCAGTATCAGCAGAAAAGTCTAAAGACTCCATCTCACTGGAAGAACAATGGACATAGTGGCCTGGGCCTGTGCTCCCAGGGGGTAATGCGAAGGAAGCCTAAAAGCAGGAAGGTCATTGCTAAATTATGTCATCTGGTGAGAATTAAGGTATGATTCTAAAATAATCAGTGAGAAACAGGACTGGAAGTGGTGTTGCCCTCCAAAGAAAGTGGCAAGTTTCAAGAGATGCTTCACTGTTTATAATAATGTGGTTTCTCAGGACATATGGCAGTTCCTGGACTGAATTCTCAGGTATCTGCAATTGTTTTTCAAAAATTACTAATCCAATATCTAGATTTAATAAAATATATTCAATTAAGCATAACCCATAAAATCGCACTGACCAGTTAACCTTGTTTTGTCACTACATTTTAATTGCCGATATGTAGTTCATATGTGCTCTGATGCGAGTATCACATAATATAATTTTATTAGTTAGGTTTTAATTAGATTATCTGAAAAGAAACTACCATACAGTCTTCAGGCAGGAAAGAGAAGTTTATTTCTAAATCACCGACCCCCCAGTGCAGGCTGGAGATGCTTGGAAAAAGTGGCAAGCATCTAGCCAATGGGATTAAGTAGGATGTGGCCAGGCAGTGGAAGGTGTGGCCAGGCTGGAAGGAGGAATGGCCACACTGGATGCAGATGTGACATCAAACTAGGGGAAAGGAGATATTTCATATTGCATATGCTCCTCAGTTTGTGAAAGTGTTACTTCTCAATAGACATATCAAGAATTGAAAATATTGTTAAGTAGAAAATAGGTTCAACAAGCCCAATCTATAGCATGCCATCACAGGGCTTAATAGGGCATCACTTTGTAGGGTAAGATGATTTCCCTTTGTTACCAGGAGGCTGACTAGGATCTACAGCTTCATAAGAAAGGATTGCATGGATGACATATCATTCCCCCGGAAAAAGATCTAAATTCAGAATTTGAAGTGTGGCCTTTACCCCACTGTAAAGTTGGAAAAATCAAAAGTCAAACATTATAAGTCATGGAGAGAGAATTGAGTTGTCATACACCATATGGTTATAAACATGTGTGGAAGTCAAAAGCAGCATGCTGTAAAGTAGATTTACTTAGAAACCAATCAAATTCCACCTCAGAGACATTTTACTCTCTGTCTCCTGCCTGGAACTTTTACCACTCTCCTATGCAGTAGGACCCCAATACTCCATCCTATCCTTCAAGATATTTATTTATTTATTTATTTTTGTGCCACTACTGGGGATTGTACTCAGGGCCTGGACACTGTCCCTTAACTTTTCACTCAAGCTGGCACTCTACCACTTGAGTCACAGCTCCATTTCCAGATTTCTGGTGAATTGGAAATAAAAGTTTCACAGACTTTCCTGCCTCAGACTCATGATTCTCTCATTTCAGTCTCCTGAGTGCTAGGATTACAGGCATGTACTATCATGCCCAGAATACACACAGTTCCAACTACCTTTTCACCCCAACTGATTTCCCTTTCCTGGGATTTTTCTTCATTTGTATTCAGCATCAACTCACATACTACATAATATGTTTATTTGGTTTAATATTTATCTTCTCCT
Source organism: Megascapheus bottae (assembly GCF_031878675.1). NCBI lineage: Eukaryota > Metazoa > Chordata > Mammalia > Rodentia > Geomyidae > Megascapheus > Megascapheus bottae. Next base: position 25,040,399 of record NC_143547.1, read on the forward strand.
ACTACAAACTGAGTTCTGTGAACACAATGGATGTTGCTTCAGATCCCTGACAAATCTACAGCTTTCAGAAAAGTGCCATTGGAAATAATAGGTGCCAAGTAATATGTTTTCAATTGAGTAAACAAATACATGCATATATTATACTGTGAATACCTATGTGGCCATTATAGTAACCATGTTACTTGTCACATTGTTATTAATTCTGTTTTTTGTCATTCTTCAATTGTGTTCATTTTCCTTTGCAAGCCCGATTTACATTTATAACTATTTAAAAACAATTGATATTTGCAGCTTATTTTACCTAGTGTTGTCTCTATGTATTAAATAACACAATGAAAAATGTCTTTTTCCAAAGTCTTTTTCCTCCTTTAGAAGACATTTGAACAATGCTTAAATTTAGAAATTAACATTGGATAAGAAGGCTGTTGCTGCAATTGTCAGGAGGGGGCTCTGTTTATTGGGGCACTGTGTGATTTCATTGCTGTGTTTAATATTTCAAGTTCCTTTTCTCTTCCTGCACCCCACCCTAGGCAGTAGTAATTGTGCAAAAAAAATAGCATGTGGGATGATGGTTAGCATTTTTTTTTTTTACAAAAACATCAGGTACTGTTACCGAAGCAGCCAGCTCCTCCTTTGCCCATTAGCGTTACTCAAAATTGCACTGCCTTTTAGAATCCATCTTTTAAATCAGGTCTCATTTCTCAGAAATTGTAGCTATTGTAAAATACATTCAGGGGTTTATATGGTGGTGTGTATTTTCCCTCTTAAATTGATGGGTGTAACTATTAGGCAGTTGCTGAATGCACTGAAAAATCAATTGTTCTGGGGATAATTTCCTCACTTATTGTTCTCTCCCAAAGCATTTAGATGGTACTAGCTTTGTGTTTCAAATGCTTGCAAGCTCCCCCAGTTTTTTAGCTATTTCTTTGAGTATTTCAAAAAGGCCCAATGCTATAATTTTTAGAGCATTTTACAAATAGCCTTTTTCTGCCTCAATCTTTGAGGTGGGAATAAGACTCGATTCTGGAGCTTGGAACACTCCTTCATCAACTCCCTAGTCTGAATTGTCCACCCCTGCCACCTATAGCAATCCTTAATTCCCACATTTAGCTAGAAAGTTACAACTTTTCTGGAGCTTAAGCCTCAGAAATGTGAGTTTAAAAAGCGACCACTATTAAATGGCATAGAAGGAAAAAAGGGGAAGCATTGATTGAGAATCTGGGTAATTCCTCTTTCTTATCCTCTACTACTGAACATGTAAAATATCTATTTTTGTGGCTAAAAGAAGATAAAATCAGCATAGCAATTTGGGTGCAGTAGCTCATGCTTACAATACTGGGCATTTGGGAAGCTGAAACTGAGAAGACCCTGATTCCAGGCCAGCTTGGACAGAAATTACGTAAGATTACATCTCAACAGTAAAAGCTGGAAGTAGTGATATGTACCTATCATCCCAGTCATGATGGGAAGTCTAAAAAGGTGGATCACAGTCTAGGGTAGCTAGGAAAAATTGAAATGACCTGAACAAAAAGGGATGAAGTTATGACTCAAGCAATAGAGTTCCTGCCTAACAAGCAAAACACTCCAGGTTCAAATCCCAGTACTGCTGCAGAAAGAAATTAGCCATATAAGAAAAGAAAAATATTCTGTGGTATTTCTCTACACTATATCTGCTATTTGGTGTGCATCATCTTACTATCACATTATTATAGTTTAGATCTGACTGTCTCCCAAATATTGCTTGATTACCAGTCAATGGCATTATTGGGATGTTTTAAATAATTGTGGATGTGCCCTTGAAGGAGACCACGGGACCACGGTCCCTTTCTTCCTCTTCCTCTTTGCTTCCAGCTTCCAAGAGCTCAGCAGCTTATTCCCTCCATCCCACACTTCCCTGCCATGATGTGCTGTATGCCCAGAGGCAGCAGAACCAAGTAATCTTGAACTGAAAACCTCCCAAACCTTGAACCAAATAAATCTTTTTTCCTCATAACTTGATCATCTTGGATATTTTTTATAGTAACAGAAAGTTGACTAATATGTAAATCATATGCAGAAAATACTAATTGTCATTATCATATTACTAACATTTAGGGTTGTGATATTGGCTCCCATGTATTCAGTGGAAGTCTCCTGTCTTCATTAGTACCTCTGTCCAGGCAATGAGCATAGTTTTTCTTTACTCTCATACTTCACCCTTCTCATTGTCTCTCATAGAGGGTGCTGACCCTAATTAATTGAATCCCCAACCTCCTGGCCCACTGTCATTATTTCTGTAATCATAGTATTACTTCCAGCAAGTTCTAACCTCTCTGCGGAAGTCCTGTTGTATACATAACTTTCTTCTTTATTGTCTAGTGGGTTCTACCACATGTTCACCTTCTCATTGCACACTCTTCTTTGTGTATTTCCAACTGCAATCTCTTAAAAAAATACCTTTGTGGCCGGGATTTTAGCCTAGTGGTAGAGTGCTTGCCTAGCATGCATAAAGACCCGGGTTCGATTCCTCGGTACCACATACATAGAAAAAGCTGGAAGTGGTGAAGTGGCTCAAGTGGCAGAGTGCTAACCTTGAGAAAAGCCCAAGGACAGGGCTCAGACCCTGAGTTCAAGCCCTGCAAATAGTGAAAAAAATACCTTTGCATCTATCTGGCAATGGCATTGCAGACCTCTTCCTATTGAAAAAGGGAATCTGATGTCTTTACCTTCTCTTCATCTTGTTCTCTTGCATACTTTCTTCTTTCTCTGATGGTCACACTTGCTTGTTTTGTCCCTTAACCAACTCTCTTAGGCCTGCATCCTCTAAAGATGTTTCATGACTCATCAGTAGCTGTGTAGTAATATTATTACAGATGGTAGCTGAAAACTATACATACTTATTACTGCACAGTTTCTGAGTCAGGAATCCAGCATGATTTCGCTGGTCCCACATATCAGGATCACCATTTCAGAAACTGGTCATCATAAGTAAATTCTTGGTTTCATGCATATTACTGTGCCTGCCTCTCATCTGACACTCTAAACTTGGTCCTTTTCTTCTTTGTTAAGAGAAAAGTAGGCTTTTTGACAGTTAGTGCTAGCATGAACTTTAACTAACAAAGTGGGTATTTAAGCCCACTTTCTGTTACTGCTCTGCTGAAAATATACATCAAGGGGAAGAATTAGTAGATGACATGTGCTTTCCCCTCTAGAAAGTCCTCTAGCTTCAAAGAATTCAGTGCAAGTTTTTTTTTCCGTACTCAAAATCCAATTTATTAAATTGAAATCTCTTTGTACAACTACTTTTAAAAAGTGTTTTTTTTACTTGCATATACCTTTATCTGTTTATCTGAATTAGGGAAGGGAAGAGGAAAAACAAGATGATGAGACAAAGGACAAAGGATGAACCAGTATAAAAGCGATATTCACAAGAAAATATGTTGAATTCTATAATTTTGGAGGGGGTGGAGGGAGGGAAAGCGGGGGGAAAAACATGGGAAGGGGTAATAATGTTCAAGAAGTCATGTACTCAGTGTGAGTTTTTTTAGCTTACTGTTTCCACAGAGAACCTAGAAGATTCTGAAAACCCATCACTATTGAACACCATGCATGGCTGTTCAGGTCTATGGCTAGGAAGCTCAGGGAATGAGACTAACTTTGGTGAGCATTCCTGACACTTGCTGATAACTTCATTTTAACTGCTTCAGTGACACAAAAACAGCACATTAGTAATACACATGTGGGGTTAAGAAAGGTGTGCTTATTGATTGCCGGCCTTTTGGCTAAGATCAAGTGTAGTATCTGTTCATATCAGTTTAATATCTGGTACATCCTCTATTTGTTACAGTATCTGACTTTGTTCTCCGGTATATTGTCTATGCATTTATTTGTTTATTTGAAATAGGAAAGGGAAGGGGGAAACAAGATGATTGGGAGGGGGTGGAGGGAGAGAAATGGGGACAAAAGCATGAGAAGGGTTATCAAATATGTGAGAAGTAATGCACCTTCTGTCTGGCGAATATAACTATAACCCTTCTATACAGTACAATAAAAAAAGAAAAAATGGTGTGTACATGGCAGGTATAATGTCTTCTTGAAGAAACAACTCACGAAAAGCCATTTATGTATGCATGTATATATGTATATATGCATATATGTACGTATGTATGTATGTAGTCTGTAATGGAGCTTGAGTTCAGGATTTAGGTGCAGTCCCTGAGCTTTTTGGCTCAAGGCTAGTATTTTACCATTTGAGCCACAGTTACACTTCCGGTTTTCTGGAGATTAACTGAAGAGTTCCCATGGCCTTACCTGCTAGGTCTGGCTTCAAAATCCCATCCTCAATTATCAGCCCACTGAGTACCCAGGATTAGAGGCCTGAGCCACCAGCACCCAGCTTGCCTTCTATTTTTAATAGGCTTAGTATATACACATTTGTATATACATAAAACACCATGCTTCATTATGTGTTTTATGATTTACTATGATGCTCAGTGTTGTAGGTAGGCAAATCAGGTAATAATATTTCTATGACATATTTGAAGTTACTGACCCTCAATGCTAGAAAGGTAATATATGGTGGAGATAGAAGTTATTTCATGTAACCTTGAAAGCTGTGTTTAATTTTCACTTCCTCTACATTTATGTCTTTTCCTCATCTATTATTATTGAAACCATGATGCCATTAAAAGAATGAGAGGATAAAAGATGAGGGCAAGAGAAAGAAGAAAAAGAAAATGGAAAAATTAGAAATGTATATGTGCTCCTCTTTTAAAAATTTCTATGTACTAGACTTAGCATATGTGTCCTTCCAGACTTTTACCTTTTCCTTGCTTTTTTTTAAACCTAGGGTTACCCTAAAAATGGCTTTCTTGGCCCCTGTCAATTCAGAAGTAGGTAGGCTATTGCTGCTACCCCACACCTTATTGGAGATTACCTGGGAAAGAAAGACCATACTACTCCCATCTCTGGATGGTCTGGATCCATGGTGTCGTGGTTCTCCTGCAGCTGCTAAGATCAGTCTGAGGGCATTTAGAGTGATATGGAAGATACACTGAGGGCATTTTAGAGTGGATTGTGGAAGAAGCTGACTAAGAGATTTGCATGCGGAGGAATTATACAACGTCACCAATACAATACTAAGAAGGGAGAGATAAAAGCCTGATTGGCAGACTGAGCATAGGGAAAAGTTGGAATTTATATATAGTCATATCAAAAACCTCAGCCATTGAAAGCTTTGGGGCTAGGGTACTCCTTTAGAGATAGCCTGAATTAAAGCAGTAAAGCAATGGATACAAGCTATCCCAGAGCAAGAGGGGCCTGGATTTGGGAAAAAGATCTCCCTTCAGCCTAGGATAGCAGTGGGTCATTCTACCTGCTGTTTCTTCTGTGGATCAAATTTTATTCAAACATAAGTACAATTATTTAATTTTATATAGCCTCTGGTCATTTCCATACTACAATGGTAGACTTGAGTAGCTGTGACAGAGATTGAATTGTCTGCAAAACAACAAAATAGTGACTATCTTGTCCTGATGAACTACAAAAAAATTTCTTTGAGAAGACTCATTTGAGCCATCAATATCAAACATTCCTGACAATTGGAGGAATGAGTCTAAGTCCTGACCACTAAATCATCCACTACAGGAAATTAATACCCCACAAAGTAAACCTCACTAGTGAAATACACTGAACAGACAGAAGCTAGAGGACAGATTCTTCTTTGTTTAGCCATGATGGATTCTTCTGAGATGTAATTGTTTACACAACCTTTCTAAAAATGTCTCAAAAGCCTAGGAAATTGCCTATACTTATTACAAAGCAATGGCTAACTGAAAAGCCTATCTTCTGGTACTTTTCTCTTGCCTTCTCTACTTTCATGCTTCTTTCCTTTCGCTCCTATTTTTTGGTTAATGTGGTTGGATTTTTAAATCTGTACAATCAATGAAGTTTAGCACTGTATATATGCGTCTGACTGGTTCTTTGGGCAAACTAGGCTACGACCTATGAAACCAAATATATATATAATATAAAGCTTAGAATAGTAGGACACACATAAGAATAAGGATATAAATTGCATGCCCCCTCATGTCATTCCAAAAGGCATCTTTCTTTTATTTTCTTTCCTCTCTAGTTCCCTCCCCCTCCCACTTCTCCTCCCTCTCCCTCCACCTCCCTCTCTCTCCTTCCCTCTCCCTCTCCCTCCTTCTCTCTTCCGCCGCTTCTCCCTCCCTCCCCCCTCCTTCTTCCCTCTCTCTCCTTCTTTCTCCCTCTCTGTCTCTCTGTCTCTGTATATCTGTCTCTCTCTGTCTGTCTGTCCCTCTCTTTCTGTCTCTGTCTGTCTCTCTCTGTCTGTCTCTCTCTCTGTCTCTGTCTCTCTGTCTCTGTCTCTGTCTCTCTCTGTCTCTCTGTCTCTCTCTGTGTCTCTCTGTCTCTGTCTCTCTGTCTCTGTCTCTGTCTCTCTCTCTCTCTCTGTCTCTCTCTCTCTCTCTCTGTCTCTCTCTCTCTCTCTCTCTCTCTCTCTCTCTCTCTCTCTCTCCCTCTCTCTCTCTCTCTCTCTCTCTCTCTCTCTCTCTCTCTCTCTCTCTCTCTCTCTCTCTCTCTCTCTCTCTCTCGGTCCTGGGCTTGAACTCAGGGCACTGCCCCTGAGCACTTTTTCTCAAGACTAACACCATCTACCACTTGAGCTACAGATGTAATCTGGCTTTTTTTTTTTGGTGGTTCACTGGAGATGAGACTCCAACTTCCCTGCCTGAACTTGTTTTGAACTATGATCCTCAGATCTCAGTCTCCTGGGTAACAAAGACTACAGGCATGAAGGACTGACACCAAACTCAGAACATTTTTCGATCATACTTTCTCCACACTTCAAGGTAACTATTGATTTTAAACTTTGCTCTGAGGTTACCCTGAAATATTAATACTGCATCCTTTTTGCTTCCATTTGCTCTTGGCCCAAAACAGAATGCTTGGCCTGCTCCTTGAGGCTTTTGTTCCAGAGCTTGTAAGTATGTTTATTATATGTGATACTTGTTTTACCTACCCTGAGGGCATTCCTGTTGATCTTTCTGGATATTATGGTTCACCTTGTGAGTTAGAAAACCACCAAGTGAGAAAGAGTAGTTGTAGCCAACATATAACTTTAAGAAGACACACAAAATAAACTGGAGAGAAAGAGCCCTCAGGCTACTCTGTGCTTATAAAGCAAAGCTTAAAAAATGAAATAAGAAGGCCACACACAAGGAAGCAGGCAAACTTTGTTTTGCTGAGAAGACTCTTTTCCTTGGCTTAATTCCAAGAGAGAGGGAGGTGCTGAGTGAGTCATAGAATAAGTAGGGCAGAGCTTGCCTTTCAGGGAATGCAATAGTGTGTGGGTGTACCCACAGCTCCTGGAGGATGCTCAGCAGGCCTGGCTTCCCAAAGGCCATGCTAGGTCAAACTCATCCATGTGAACTTGTTCTGCTTCTGTTCATATACCTATCACAGACTATTCAAAGGGAATTCAGTTCTCTGTTTGGGATGAAGAATTTGAGTGGTTGATAAGCATAAGGGAACCCCATAACTGTAACTGCAGCAAGTTGTGGGACAGAGAAAAGAGAAACTTGAGTGGTATTTGATTAGAGCTACTGAATGGAAGCTCCTATCAATGGGGATCCAAGGTGAATCCTGAGATCAGTGTACAAGACGTAAACTAGACAAGGAATTCAAAGAGAAGTTCCAAAGAAGCAGGGGAAAATGTAACCCTGGACAGAATCATGTATAAATGGCTGCTATCTATGGCTAGCTATTAAATCAACATAGTAATACAGAGATACTGACCTAATGTCAGTAAGTAGATTATAGATTTCAGTTTGAGGTAGGTTCACAACCTAATAATACATGAGTTTAGAAAATTTCCCCTTGGTACTTTGATTCCATGACTCCTGAGGATACCAAAACCTGTGAATTCTGAAGTCCCTTATGTAAAATGGTTTAATAGTATTTGCACAACACCCCTGGAAATTTTACCTATACTTAAATCATCTCTAAATAGCTTATGGTTCCTAATACAATGCAGATGTGATGTAATAGTTATTATCCTGTATGTCTAGGGGATAATGTCAAGTCTGTACATGTTCCATACAGATGTGATCATTTTTTCATGGAATATTTTGGATCCTTGGCGGCTAAATCAGCTGATGTAGAACTTAGGGAGGGCTGACTATAATCATTTTGTGGTATTTATTTGCAGCAGAAACAAAGTCTTCATATATAAATTGACCAATAAGCCTGATAGATAAAGCAGCTAAGAGAGTAGCTGCTATAGTTAATAAGGAGACAATGGACACGTATTGGTTAATCCATGAATTCTGAACCTTCTCTGCACTTGGAGACTCTGAGTACCATTCATGTCATGTCTAGAGCTCTGGGTAAATAACCTTTGAAAGAAAATACAGTAATATCTGAGAACAGGTGACTGGAGCTGAGCACTTGAGGTAGATTGGAAGGAATTGAAACTGTTCCCATTCTTCTGCTAACTGATGATTTAGATGAGTTGAATATCTAAAATTACTCAACAATGAATATAGTACCTATGGAGAAAATGTGTGTGTAAGCATTCAAAATTCGAGACAGTGTTTGGTTATTTCCTTCTCTCTATGTTCATGTTCTGTCTTTCTGGAACTGTGATCAGGTAGACAGGTAGATACTCAACTTCCTGCATGTAATTGTCCATATATCTCAGTTTTCTTTCTTATTTTCTAATTCTTTTCTCAAGTTTAATGAATTTTACTTTTAATTTTCAAGAATATTTTTCTTTGCATATTCATTTTAAGGACACTCTAAACATTTTAAATAATTTATATTTCAAATATCTTTAAGTATTTTATTTTTTCTTTACCTTATTCATTTATTAATACCTGTTATGATTACCTAAGACCTTAATGTATGTTAAAGTAGTGTTGTAAATAAACATCCTGTGTTTAGAAATCTCTTTCTACAAAGTCAATGAAGAAGCTTCTTAACAGATTTATTATTCTATGAACATACTCTGAGAACCTTCTATGTTAAGGCATTGAGATATGAAGAGTCTAAGGGAATCTTCTAGGAGTTTATAATCTATTGCAATGCCTTGTAATTTTTATTTTTAAATTCATAATAGCTACATGCTTTCAACATACACAATTTAAATATTCCCAAGAAAATTCTGTTGGGAGATAATTTCAGTAATTTGTTCTCAAGAAAAAAAAACACAAACATTGAACTTCTAAAAATCTGTTGGCAAACTTTACCTGCCCCAGCCCTGCAATAATTCTGATCAATACTCCTTTGGTAAACTAGGTATGCACCTTAAGAAGCTATGGCCCCAATAAATACAATAAAGCATTGAGTACCAGTAACCCATGCCTAAAACCTTAGCTACTCAGGAAGCTGAGACCGGAAGGATTGTGATTTGAAGCCAGCCTGGGCAGAAGAGTTCACGAAATTCAATTTCAAATGAACTAGCTAAAAGTTGGTTTAAAGGTATATCATGTAGTAGAGTGCCAAGCAAGCAATCAAACGAGCTGAACAAATGCACAGCCCCGAGTTCAAGCCTGATTCCAGGAAAGAATAAAAGAAAGCTCTGGTGCAAGGAGGAAAATCTTTCCATGTTCAGAGTTCTGCAGGATAAGAAACCTAGCAAGGTGCCCGTCCCATCAGGTGATACCTGTGCACCCACATGTGTCATACTTTCCTTCACACTTATTGCCAGACACTTATTGCCAGATACTGGGCTTTCTAGTCACTTTTCAGTTAGTCAGAAATCTGTTAACTCCAGACCCAGCTAGATGAATACAGAGCAGCTTTAGCAGATGTAACAGTTTAGGTCTTTGGGAACATTGTATTACTACTATTCTACTGAATGTTAAAAAAAAGGTGAAGTCTCTGGTAATAGAGTGATGGGAGATTATAGCCTCCATCTGTAATTAACTTGCTTCATATTTTCATTAAGTTTGAAAATCTGAGCTTTGTTTCCAGTTCTTTTATTTCTTCATATAGTGTGATTCAGTCATCATAATACTGACAGAAGAACCTACTTGTCAGGATTATTGGCAAGTCTATCTTTGTAAATCTCAGATACAGAGGCCAAAATATTACTGAAGGCAGCTTATCTATAGATGTCTTTGCTGAAGCTACATCCACAAGTGGGTAACATCATTCTTCCCTTTCCCACTTCTACAAGTCTGTTTTGCTAGATACAGAGCCCAGCCACCTGGTTCTGCCAGCTATCCTCTATAGCATGTTGGGGATTATTTTTTTAAGTAGCTTCCCTTTTTCTTTTGTGGCCCAGTCTGTGACTTGAACTAAGAGCCTTTTACTCTCATTTGAGTTTTTGCACTCACCACTAGAATTCTACCACTTGAGCCACATCGTCAGTCTGGCATTTTGCTGGTTAGTCAAAGATCAGAGTCACAGACTTTTCTGCCCAGGCTGGTTTCAAGCATTTTTGGTGCTGATACTAGGGCTTGAACTTAGCACTTGGGCACTGTCCCTTAGCATTTTTACTCAAAGCTAGCACTCTACCACTTCAGCCACAATTCAACTTCTGGCCTTTTGGTGGTAAATTGTAGGGCAAGAGTATCACCTTCCTGAACTGGTGTTGCATCATAATCCAGGATCTTGACCCCCCTGAATAGCTAGAATTAAATGTGTGAGCCACTGACACCAAGCTAGAACTTGCATTTTTAACAAGATGATTACCTAGAGACACTTTGAGAAACCCTGAAATACATCATTTCAAGACTTCGTTAAGAAGATACACACACACTAGTAAGTACAGGATAGCATGAATAGCACAGCTTCTTCCACATTCCTCCCATTGTTTGAGTTTTAGGGTGAAGTCATTTCTTTGGATTTAAAGGCCTACTAAAGTGAAACAATGATATCTATGACAAAGAGCTCAAGCAGACACAATTGCCATTGTCCTTTGATCTCAGTTATTTTTCATTTTGATTTACTTAGCATTTACCAAAGCTTCCTTAAGGACCCAAAGAGTAAACATTGTAGGTGCATGAGAAATATTGTTTGCTTATAAATCCATTCTGCCTTTGTAGAATGCTGACAAAAATCAGTGTATTTGACTGTATTTTAATATAAGTCTTTACCACCAGGTCATAATCTTCCAACCCCTAATGCACACTTGAGGACCTGGAGGTTGATCACAAGACTGATTCTTTGGTTTGTTTGTTTTGTTTGGTTGTAGTAGGAGAGGATTAAATAAAATGGCCATTTTGGGATCACTAATGAACTTAAAAGGATGAAAAGAGAATTCGTCAGGGGGAGGGCATGAAAACAGGCTAAGTCTAACAGAAAACAACTTTCCTCCACTCACCATACATCCAGTGACCCTTGAAGTCCTTACCTGTGTATTTCTGCTTCGGGCCTGTGAGTGGTAGGTCAAAAGAGAAAGGAAGCCATAGGCCTAAGTGTTGTATGCAGCCCCAGGTTATGGGAAAGAGGTATCACTACAGGGCCTAGTGTGGCCCCACCCACAAGAACAGCAGGAGAAAGATGAGCCTGAAGCCAAGCAATAACTCTAAAGATTTAGCATAGATTTATTTTAACTTAGCCTTTAATTCCTAAATTATCTGGTTGTCCTTTGGATCTTTTAAAAGAAATATTAAATGGGGTTATTTTATTGTGAGTTGCTCATTTCCTCAAATGTCCTATAATCCTAGACTGTACTTGTTATTTTTTTAATGTGTCAAGGTGAAGTACAAAGGTAGTGAATACATTTCTTGTTGGAGATTGTTACCCCCTCCATCATTTTTCTTTCACTTTCCCTCCCCACCCCTCAAACACCGCCGGGCTGTAATGTTTAATCCCAACAAAGTGTCTTGTGAGTATTGCTGTTGCATTGGTTTACCCTTTGCCCTTTGTCTATTTTGTTGTTCCCCTTCCCTTCCCTAATTCAGATAAATGTATATACAATATGCAGCGTACCAAAATTAAATACAGTGACAACAGGGAATATAAACTTGTTCAAGTACTCTGGAAAGCAGTATGGAGGTTTCTCGGAAGACTAAATATAGAGGTTCTCTATGACCCAGCAATCCCACTTTGGGTCATTTACCCAAATGGCCACAAACAAGGCCATACTAAACAATGTTCATTGCAGCATCATTTACCATAGCTAAGATAGGGAATCAACCCACATGCTCCTTAGTAGATGAATGGATCAAGAAAATGTGGAACTTATGCACAAAGGAATTTTATGTTGCCATCAGAAAGAATGATATTACCCCATTTGTAAGGAAATGGAAAGACTCAGAAAAGACTATATTAAGTGAAGTAAACCAGACCCAAAGAAACATAGACTCCATGGTTTCCCTCATTATTTAAAAACTAGTATATGTCTAGGATAATCCTAGCAGAGAATCACAATATGTCAATAGCTATCTACATAGGCCCACAAAAGAAGATGCGAAGCAAAATGAACTCCAAGATATGGAGTTCAAGATATGTCTTTTTAAAATTTTTGTCAGTTGTGGGACTTGAATTCTGGGCCTGGGTGCTGTCCTTGAGCTCTTCAGCTCAAGGCTACCACCATAGCCCCTGAGCCACATTGCCACTTCCAGTTTTCTGGCTGTTAATTGGAGATAAAAGTCTTGCAGATTTTCGGGTTTTTGACTTTCTTGCCCGGGGTGGCTTTGAACCATGATCCTCAGATCTCAGCCTCCTGAGTATCCTGGGTGAGGTTGTTGCTTTTAATATACTATGTGAAGTTCTTTCTTTTTCTTTCTTTTTTTTTAGAGTACACTTTCTTTTTGCCAGTCCTGGGGCTTGAAGTCAGGGCCTGAGTGCTATCCTTGGGCTTTCCTCAAGGCCAGCACTCTACCACTTAAGCCACAGTACCACTTCCAGCTTTTCTCAGTGTATACAGTACCGAGGAATCAAACCCAGAGTGTCGTGCATGCTAGTCATGCAATCTACTATTAGGCCAAACTCCCAGCCCCTAGAGTGCACTTTTTAAAATAAACATTTTTATTCATGTATAATAATTGTGCAAAGTGGTTTCATTGTGACATTTATATACATACAGAAAGAGTACCCCATCAAATTTATCCTCTCACTAAATGTTGGAGAAGGGGGAGGGCAAACAAGAGGGTAAAGAATGATGAATATGGTTAAAATACTTTACGCACATTTGGAAAAATTGAACAGTGAAGCTTGCTGAGACTGATTTAGGAAGAAAGCAAAGGGGAAAAGAAAGAGAATGTAGGAGGTATTGAATGCATTGGTCATGCCCAAATAAAACTCCCTTATGCAACTAACTGATGGTAATAAAATTTTTGGAAAAATGATCTTACCCAAAACCCCAAAAGATTTATACCTTACAGAACTGATTTCTTTGATTTTACAGTTTCTACTGGAATAATAGCATCTCTTTATGTTACTGAAAGTGACCCTCCCTGCAATAAGAACAAATTTGGAGCTTGAAAAAGTTAAGTGAAAGTCCTCCTTTTTCTTATCTTTCCTTTCCTAAATTGTATATTTGAATTCAAGTATGTGAGGACAGGATTGTTTTTGGCAAAAAATGTAGTTTGTATTGATTTCCTCTGCTGTTATGTCAATGTCTTTCTCTACCTGAGATAGAAGGCATAGCAGCTGTGGGAGAACTTTATTTTGGAAGATGAAAAGACAAAAATAAGGGAGGCTGGTTGAACATCTTTCCTATTGTCAAAACAAGCAAGACTTTACTACAGGACACCCAAGAAGCACAATAGGCTTCAGACCTTTCTATTCCTTTATAGAATAAGTCTCCTGTTTGACAATACAGAGCATCTGTTCTCATGAGGTTGTTGGATGGCATGCCAATGTAGCTATCTGGGAAATGGCATTTTCATGAGCTGTTCAGAATTCCATATTACTATCACTCTAGCTCTTTATACCTGAGAGCATCTAACTTAGAATTTTTCTATGTTCATTCCCACACTTCTGCATTCTTTGGTGTTTTATGCTCGGCACCCACCATGGTTTCATCTGTCAAAATAAGCCCTTTCATGTTCAGTCTTTCAGATTTTTGACAAAATCTCTGATCAACTTCCTGTCCCTTTATCCCTTTCTTGTTCTATTATGAATGCATTACTTTTTATATGTCTTTAATGTCATTACAATGTGATTTGGAAAAAAATCTACTATTCTGAAAGAGCCTGAATGAACTTTAGATAAATCCTTTCTTTCTCAAGTATGTTCCATGGCAAAGAGCTCAGATATCATTGCTAATTTTTGCCAGTCCTAGGCTTGAGCTCAGGGCCTGAGCACTGTCCTTGGACTTTCTCAAGGCTAGAGCTCTACGACTTGAGCCTCAGCACCACTTCCAGCTTTTTTCTATGTATGTGGTACCGAGGAATCAAACCCGGGTCTTCGTGCATGCTAGGCAAGCACGCTACCACTAGGCCAAACCCAGCCCTGGTCTTTGCTAATTTTTATGTACCATTTCATCTCTCAAATTCTGTTCCCACAAGCTCCGTTGATATTTTAAACATTAAAATGCTGGTTAGCATATTCTGTTTCTAAATTATACATGATGTAAATTTAATAATTGTATGCAAATGTTAATTGTTATTAAACTGCCCAGGCTACACAATTAAAACCAGTATATACATGTTTACAAAGTTAATAGTTTAAAAATATTCATATATATGTATATATGTATTAAGTGAGTCTCAGTAAAATGTGGGGACATCAGGGGCTGGGACCATGACCTAGTGGTAGAGTGCTTGCCTAGCATTCATGAAGCCCTGGATTCGATTCCTTGGCACCATATATATAAAAAAAGATGGAAGTGATGCTGTGGCTCAAGTTGTCAAAAGGTAGAACACTAGCCCTGAGAAAGCCTCAGGACAATAGCCTGGCCCTGAGATCAAGCCCCAGGACTGGCCAAAGAAATGGTAGGTACATTAGGCTCTACTAGATGATATATAACATTGAAAAGAATCAGTCTTCAAGTGGCAACTTGCTGAAAACTATCTTAAATCTTCTATAATCTAACTTTTCTTATATTTAATTTTCTTTTTTGTAAACTTAGAATATGATAACAACTCCCTCAAAGGTTAACGCTAAAAATGATAATATATTTAAACACCTACAACAGGATCTAATATATAATACATATTCAAGAAATATTAGGTATTGTTAGTAGTAGTCGTAGTAACAGTAGTATTTTCCTTTATTATTCTTCCTTTCATCCTTTTACGGACTACAAAAACAATGTAGCACAAACCATTTTATGTTTAGACTCAGTAAGAAACAAATCTTGATTAAAAATTTATTTGTCTTGACTGCAAATCAAGCTCTTTCTCATACCCTATATTGTTTTAGTACATAGAAGATTAAAGAGTTTGCAAAGGCCTGGAGCTAATCATAAAAGGTTCTTTCCTCTCCTAAAACACTAACCAAGTTGTGATATCATGAAAATTCTATAGATGGAATTTTGAAGATAGCTATTTAAAATATTTAACACCCTTTATCATTTTTCCTTAATATTTGATTATTATAGCTGCCAAAATGTGTCCCAGTTAGTGAGCCAACATTTACTCTAGTTAATGAGAGAGACTATGGACCAGTTCAGATCCATAGCTCATGATCCATTTTTGCTTTCCCAATGCAATATAAATGAACCTCATATAAAACATGAAGTTCAGTGAAATTTGACTAAACTTACTTAAAGGGGCACTAGTGGTGATATCAAACCTGTGTACTCACTTTCATCTTCTTGGCTCATAAGAGTAAGATGCTATTGGGTCTACATTTAAAGAAACTCATACCATTCATGTTCTTTGGATTTCAAATGAGCTGTACTATGATAACTCATCAACATAGAAGATAAAAGTACAGAAAGAAAGAAAGAAAGAAAGAAAGAAAGAAAGAAAGAAAGAAAGAAAGAAAGAAAAGAAGGAAGGAAAGTAGGAAGGAAGGAAACTGGAAGCCTGAATGGTAAAGGACTTGCCAATGCATATATTATCTTTCACCAATCGCTACTAACATGTCTGATCCTGAGATGAGATTTGAGGATACTCTAGAATATTATTATTGTTGTTACATTTTTCCCATCTCACTCTTCTGCTTACACACTCCAGAGTATTCATACATATCCTTTCTGAAGCTTCAGATCCAAGGAATAAAATATTTCTAGGGCAAAGACATTTTATTTGTGTCAGGAATAAAACAAATGGGGGTATCAACAAGTTTGAGTATACTATGGATGATAATGATATAAAATACCATTATAGAAAATAAATAATTCTAACACTATGTCCATTAATTTTATTCTTCTCCATCATATTTTTCCAAAAATCCAATGTCACAGAGAGAAGATAAGTGTTAAGAAGAGAAGAAATAGATATAAAATTAAAATATATTTCCTTTCTTATCATAAGGAGCCAGAAGGGCATAGATTAGAGTTTTAGACTTGATACACTAAGATTTTATACAGAATTCAAACTGTGATAAGTCTTCAATGTATTTAAAGTTAATGTAGGAGAACTTACATCTTATAATGATAACTTGCCTATATTTTCTAATGAATAATTTTGCTTTCCACATTTTAAGCATGTTACTTGGATTTTGAAAAATGCAGTTGATACCACTGGGTTGGTGATATAAATCAAGTGCTAGAGCTCCTCCGTAGCCTGCATGAAGCTTTAAGGTCAAACCTCAGTACCAACAAAAAGTGTATCGGTGCCTATTTGATGTCAAGTGAACTTGAGATTGTCAACAACCAATATTCAAACTGAGAAACTTTACTCATCAGAGTCAGATAATCTAACTAGTAGGGAAAAATCCTGATGCTGTCTCCATAAGAAAGATAAGGAAAGATTGGAAAGGGAGTTTGGCCTAGTGGTTAAAGTGCTTGCCTAGCATGCACAAAGACCCGGGTTCGATTCCTTGGTACCACATACATAGAAAAAAGCCAGAAGTGGTGCTGAGGCTCAAGTGGTAGAGCTCTAGCCTTGAGAAAGTCCAAGGACAGTGCTCAGGCCCTGAGCTCAAGCCCAGGACTGGCAAAAAAAAGAAAGATAAGGAAAGAGGCAGTACTATATGCCCAGAACAAAAGGGTGATTAAACTTCAGCATTGCTGGCTAGTCAAGGCTAGTTTTGGCTCTTCCCAAGTCCCTTGCAGTGAGAGAGGGATAGGAGGATATGGCCAAAAGAACATGAAAACATAGCAAAGCTTCAGACAAGTGTTCTATCTCCTGCTTATTTCAAGTAGCTAATACCCTCATTACTTGCTGTCTGTTCTCAAAAAAGAGCTGAAAGCCAGTCGTAACTCTGAAATAGCAGCATCTATTGTGTTGTCCTTTCTGAGACCTAAGCACAGAAATTTGAATTTGACCCTGGTTGATACTACTACTATACTTCTGATGCTACAGATCCTTTGTAGGTTGTTTATTCTGGGAAGCAGATGCTGAGTTAGTAGTTGTATACAGAAAGTTATTCAAGAGAATTCCTTTGAGTAGCACCAGTAATATGAAGTGCAAAGAATATGCCTGAACAGAGGAGGAAGTTAAGATGTGATGAAGCCTAATGGGAGCACTGAAACCAGGAAGACTTTTCACAATTGTCCAAGTTGGGTCCAAATGGACAGATCCCTTATTTCCCCACATTGAGCTAGGGCTATCCCAGAAAAACAGTAAAAATATTAAGCCACATGTGTTTTATCACATGAAATAACCTTGGAGAGGAAGAGAGCTTACAGATGAGAGTTTCAAGGAAGTAACCAGCTGGCAGTGAATGATGCCAGGAGTCCATGCAGAATTCCAGAATAGTGCTAATGACCAGAATATTAAGTATAACTCATGTTGATCAATTGTTTTTTCATGAACTCTTCATGCTAACCCTATAACAGAAGTCATTTTTTAGCTCAGAAACAAAGCTAAGAGGAGAAAAGTAAGAATAAGGGCACTCTGAGTGCTATCTCTCAATCAGTCAGGGAATATGAAGACTTCATGTGTTGTGGACTGTCCCAAGTTTTCCACTGATCATTTTTATTCTCCTGCATTATTTCATGCTCAAGTATTCCCAGTGTAAGATGTATCCCCCATATAGCCAGAGAAGACAAAATGTCAGCCAGAGAGGTTGCTAGGGACTAGCATAAGGTCAATCAAACCTTCTCAGAAAGGATATAATCCATCTGATACCTTTTCTCAGTTCTAAACACAGTCGAATCTTTCTTATGTTCCTCATATATAATAAGATCATGTAGTTATGTACAAACAGCCTCACTTTGACTTCAAAAGCTTTTTGTGACACTTTTATCTTTTCTGTTTATGAGACAAAAGACCTTAACTGTGAGTTAAAGCAATTGGCCCAGAGCTCTTTCTAAAACTTGGGCTCATAAAAATTTGCAATTGAAGTCCATAGTAATTAAGAAAGGGAATTCAGAATGAAAAAATTTCAGAATCAGAAACACTCTACGAATATAAAGTGTTCTGTCACTATAAATAACTGCACATGCTTCTTACCTGTGGCTTGAATGAGACAGAATTAATTCTTTTCTGTTCCTAAACTTGACGGTGTCCTAGAAGTTTCAATGTATTTTTAAATTAAAATGTAGATTGACTTTATATAGAAATCTTGCTGGCAGTCTTCCCATTTCATCTCCTGCTTTGGCAGAGTCCTCTGGGTGATGTAAACACCAAGGTCATCCTCAAAGAAAAGCTTACTTGGAGCAGCTGCCACCCAAGCTTTACTCTGTGACATTATTACCTTTCCATTTTGCTTCTCCCATACCCCTCAAAGCTCATGATGATGAAACTTGATGAGCATTATAGAACAAGCTGTATTTGACTTGCAGACTCTCCATTCCACTGCACAGCACTTACTCGGTAGAAGGCATTGTGCTGGACTATATCAGCTACCTGGGCACAGCTCCTAATTGCAAAAGCATCTCGGTCCATAAAAAAGGTATTGGTAAGTTCAGAAATGTCTAGCATGACTCCTGCAGAAATAATCAGCAGTTTAGCAGATGGAGAGAAAATGTGTGCAGGTGAAAGGAAGAGCAGTATTTACCATTTGCTGAATATTTACTAGAAGCCATGTGTTTTTCATTTAATCATTCCAAAAACTGTCCATGGAAGGTATTTTTAGTATTATCCTTGTAATTAGGCAGAAATAAAGCAGAAGTGCCTTTGTCTCATATGATTCAACTAACATATGGTAGTGTCTGGATTCAAACCCAGATCTCCTTATTCTAAATTATGTACTACTGATTACTATACTATTCTGCCTCCCCAAGGAGGTACCTACAATGCTAAGAGTTTAAAGTAGGGCTGGACGATGGGCACTATTTGGTTCACACCTATAATCCTACCTACTCAGGAGGCTCAGATCTGAGAATTAGATTCAAAGATAGCCTGGGAAGTCCATGAGACTCGTATCACCAAGTAATCACTAGACAACTGGAAATGGAACTGTGGCTCAAAGTGTTAGAGTACTAGTCTTGTGCACCAAAGCTCAGGGACAGCATCCAGGTCGTGAGTTCAAGCACCATGACCAACAAAAAAGAGAGAGTTTAAGGTAAGATTTAAATGGAATATCAAAGACTGAGAAGGCTCTTAAGAAAAACAGGAAGACATATATTATAGCAAATAACATAGACTTATGTGCTGGGTGCTGGTTGTTCACACCTGTAATCCTAATTCTTCAGAAGGCTGACATCTGAGGCTGGTAGAGTGACATCCTTGAACAAATCAGCCAATTAAAAGCTTGAGTTCAAGCCTCAGTACTGACACAAAAATTGGGAAATGAAAGAAAAAGAAATAAGTTTCAGCAAAGCTGGAGATTTTGAAAAATCCTGAGATTGTATGTTAGCATTGGAATGCCCCCACACCAATGTATGAATAGCATGGGGTACTGGTAGCAGAGGATGAACAAATATGGAAATCATTTCATAGAGAGATATTAAGTATATCTGTGAACTCAATGTGGCAGCATACCTGTGAAAAATCCCTAGCAACACTATGTGCAGTCCTAAAATTCAATGTGATGAATTTTGCAAAATTGTGTGCATATTATAAACACAGAGAGGAATAGTGAGAACTATCTCACAGGGCTGAGTTTGGCTAATTAAAAAGTTGCATTATAGAGCAGTGGATCTTCAACTTGAGCATCCAGCAGAATCCCCTGAGAAGCTTATTAAAGTGCAGATTGCTGGGCTCCATTCCTGAGAAGTAGGTTTGAGGTACGACTCCAGAATTTGGATTTCTAACTAGCTTCTGGGGGATGGCAGAGTGGTGTGACTTGGCTATGAGTACAAGGTAAAGGCATTTGCCCTTAAATTTTACCATCTTTTTTTTTTTTGCCAGTTCTGGGCTTGAGCTCAGGGCCTGAGCACTGTCCTTGGACTTTCTCAAGGCTAGAGCTCTACCACTTGAGCCTCAGTACCACTTCCAGCTTTTTTCTATGTATGTGGTACCGAGGAATCGAACCCGGGTCTTCATGCATGCTAGGCAAGCACTTTAACCACTAGGCCAAACTCCCGGCCCCAAATTTTACCATCTTTACCTACCCACAATCGATGTCACATGGTTTTATTACCTTCAGTTTTGTCCTTCCCACTCTGTTTGGTTCAAGGCCTTAACTTCAGCCATAATAATCTCTGAAAAACATTAAGTCTAGAGGTCAAGCTTCTGTTAAGTGGTAGAATAATTACATAGCCAAGCTCAAGGCTCTGGGTTCCATCCCCAGCACTAAAAAAAATCTAACTAGGCCAATCTCTTGCTTAAAAATATCACTGGCTCCCTTTGCCTTTGTTTAATGTGAATGCTTTCCTAGCTCTTTATTTCGCAATCAGACACCCTTATGGGTAACCTTGAAACCGCCTGAACAAGTCACATGGTCTCTTATCTACATGTGGAATTACACCTGGAAGACATGTCTTCCTAGGACCACCTATCTTCACCTGGTTAAATTGTATTTCTATTTCAGACATTATCCTCAAAATCAAGTTTAAAGGAAGCACTTAAATTTTGGCCAATGACCAGTGACCCTCAAGAACCCTTGCAGAACACTCGTGAAAAGGATATAAATGGCCTGGTATCATAACTGAACTCTAGTAAACTGCAATCTCCTTGAAGGTAGACATTCTCTTGGCACTCAGTGCATGAATAAATAATTTAATAAATTGTCACTGAATGGACCTGGCAAGAATGAACCATCTTTTCCTGGGTCAAAAGATAGATTACATGCTTTCTTTGATCTTCCATAGGAAAAGCTTATAAATAGGGTGAGAAAATGACAACATGCCATTAATAACCCAGAATAAGCTGCTTCTCTTCTTAGAACTTTTCTATCTGGGCATTACAAACCACAAAACAACCTTGTGTCTCCACAAAGAACATATTCTTTCACAGCACACTTTCCCAAAAGGACACTCCTTCATTGCATTTTGATCTATCCTGATGTAATTTACAGATTGAAGATGGGACCTTATCTATCCATGGCTGAACCATTGTCTCATAGAAATGCAGTTAGAAACTCATTAATAGGGTAGCCTGTATATTATAACTTGGAAGCTCTGGGTTATCACTGATGCTTGCAATTGCTATGGAAACCAGGTTCCTATGTACCTTTGAATAGTCTGCTTTAAAACAGGGGAAAAGATGAAGAAAAGGAAGGTTCCTTGGAAGAATTAGCTATTTAGTACCCAGCATGCATAGGCAGGCTCAGTGATGCAAAAGTGCTCTGCCTACACAATGATAAAAACAAATCTTTGTGTTTTTCAGGAGCTAATAATGTATAACCTTGTATTAGAGAATTGTGTTTATACTGGTAAGAAAGAGTACCTTAGGCAGTCATGCCCCTCCCTTCATGCCCACACATAGACTCACTATCACAGACACATGAACAAGATGTGCATCCAAAATTTTCAGTATCCTCAAGGTCTTTGCAGTCTGCATTCCTAAGTTCTCTGAAGTCTTCTGTACATATAACTTCAGTGCTAAGGCTCAAAAGCTGTGGGCACTGTTGGGCACTGTGCCTCACGCCTATAATCCTGGCTACTCAGTAGGATGAGATCTGAGGATCAAGGTTCAAAGCTATCCCAGGCACAAAAGTATCTGAGCCTCTTATCTCCAATTAACCTCTAGAAAATGGGAAGTGGGGCTTGGCTCAAGGGTAGGGCAGTATCCTTGAACTGGAGAGCTCAGGGACAATGCCTAAACCCAGGGGTAGGGCAGTAGCTTTGAGCCAAAGAGCTCAGGGATAGCGCCCAGGCCGAGTTCAAGCCCCAAGCCCCACAAAAATGTGTGGGAACTGGTGGAGAATTCAGTATTCTCTACATCTTGTTGCTTATGCACTGGGCTTTCCAGTTATACCATAGTAGTGCTACTTTGGTTACTTTTTTGTGTAAACAAATTTTAGGTCGCATTACTTGCTAAATTTGGAATTTTTCCCCATCCCTCTTCTCTCAAGCCATGTTTCTCCCTAACTCTCGAAGTATTGCACTGGGGAAAAATAATGTGAACATAATATGGTGGAAAAGGTCCTTCTAATTCTCACCCCAATATGTTATCTCTTTCAATGTTATCTCTCTGTACCTCCCCGTGTATGTGATTAAGATTTCCCTTTAATTCTTCTGCATCTTTCCCCCCCAATCCTAGCCACAGATGAGTTGATTCTCTTGGTTTTCTGACCAGGACCAAAAAATTGAGGTGAGCTCCCTTTGTTTTCACCTTCAGACAGAAGGAAATTCGACCAGCTCTCACCTTGAAAGCTAACACTCAGTGGTAATTATCTAAAAACCATGTATTCACATTCAAAAAGGTTTGTGATCCCAACTGGAACTCTTGCCCTTCTTTTAATATAGAGATCGTCTTCTCTAGGATCCCTTCATGAATACCATTTTAATGTCAAACAGCAATACACATCTCCCTCCCCTCCTACGATCTATCCATTCTCCTTCCTCCAGCCACTCCATTGTCTTCCTCCATCTCTGTTCCCCTATCAGCATCTACAATTCCCCATCTCTCCCTTCCCTTTCCCACCATCTCCCCTTGCCCATCCTTATCATCATCTACCCTCCCTTGTCCCTTCTATTATTCCCCTCCCAAGCCCTTTCACCATCTCCCTATTTCTCTTCTCCATGTCTTCCTCCAACCTCTCTCCCCCTCCCCTCCCACCAAACTCCCTCCCCAAGCCCTTCCACCTCTTCCCGCATTCCTCCTCCCTGTATCAAGTATTTTCCCATCACCACAACCCACATCCCCCTTCTTGCCCTAACACAAGCAACTGCTCCAAAGGAAAGAAGCACAAGCACATCTATTTTGCCATTCTCTAAGATCACCATTTATTTCCTGAAGAACAATGACACTCATAAGTATTTTGGTAGCTAAAGCACGACACCTAAAGAAGCAGGATATTAGTAATGAGGTTGTGATGGTGGCAGCAAACGCAGGTGTTGCAGGCGTTGGGCAGTTTATTTGGGGAACGTTCCTCTATAGTAGTGTTTTCATCATGAAGAAATGGTAGACAGTTGTGTTTCGTCTTCCTCAACTTCAGATTGAAGCTCCTCCCAAATCAGTTTTCTTGCTAACTGGATGTTAAATCCTTCACTGCAGTTAAGTTTTCTTCTCATCTCGAACTGCCGTTGTCTCTCTACTTTGGTCAGGAGGTGTTTGTTGGAATGTGCTCGGGTGTTCTCGGAATCTTTCTTCTGACAGCGGGTCCCAAAAGCGTTCATTGCGGCTAGATTTTCTGCTAATGTGTCTGGAGTCAAGGCTTCCGTTTCGTCTGCGTTCATTAGATCTTCCTCATCCTCTCGGATCTCAAGATAAGGATTAACTGGCTCGTTCACGTTCTTTAAGTTGTAGTCATGGTAAGATGGATTGCATGTTGCCAAGATGCTGGCCTCATCCCACTTCTGGGATTTCTTACATTGTACTTCCTTGGCATTATTCTCTCTGTATTGCTGAACTGGAGCCTCCACTGGACAAACTGATGGCACTTTATTCTTCAGAATCCCCTTGATGGGCCTATGGGAACCAGTGGAGGCTGACATTTCTGAGAAGCCAGGGGGCCGCACTAAGATTGGGCAGCGAAGCAGCTGACGAAGATAGGGCTGCAGAGCAGCTGCTTGCCGCGCTCCGGCCAGAAGCAACAGCTGATCAGTCTGAACCTCAACTGCCAACTTCCTGCTGGTAACATGAAGGGCCGGTAACGTCATAAAGGATCACATATACTACGCCACTAAGGGCTTTTCCTAGGTCACTGTTATCATCAGCACGTCATCGAGGCCCACTCTGGTAGCCGTTTTTCTTCCTTTGTAACGAAATAAGCTAGTGAGCATCCATTTGTAGCAAATGTAAAGGGCGGATGGACTGTTCTGTATCTTCTCTATTCCAGGTCGGCGTATAGGTAAGCTAGGATGCTATATGCAATATACTATTTGTATATATAATGTACTGGCCCTAGGGCTTGAACTCAGGGGCCTAGGCATCGTCCCTGAGCTGTGTGTGTATGTGTGTGTGTGTGTGTGTGTGTGTGTGTGTGTGTGTGTGTGTGTGTATGTGTGTGCCCGCGCACATGCACTCCAGTACTGGAACTTAAACTCGGCCTTGGAGCTGTCGCTGAGATTTTTTGCTCAGGGACAAGGCTAGCAGTCTACCATTTCAGCTACTACTCCACTTCTGGGTTTTGGTGTATAATTAGAGATAAAATCTTTCAGAATTTCCTGCCTGGGCTGGCTTTGGATTATAATACTCAGATCTTAGCCTCTTGAGTAGCTAGCACTAGAGTTATGTCCCAATAACACCAGGGTATAAATGTATTTCTTTTTTTTCTTGTCATAATGATTTTTTATTCTTTTTTTGTCACCCACCACCTCCTCTCTGTCTCTCCCTGTCTCTGTCTGTCTCTGTCTGTCTCTCTCTGTCTCTGTCTCTCTCTCTCTCTCTCTCTCTCTCTCTCTCTCTCTCTCTCTCTCTCTCTCTCTCTCTCTCTCTCTCTCTCTCTCTCTCTCTCTCTCTCTCTCTTTGAGACAGGCTCTCACTATGTAGCTCAGGATGGCCTTTTTCCTGTCCTAGCCTCTCCAGTGCCAGGTGGGCACTATGTCACTACACTCTTACTTGATTTCTTTACCAGTTTACTATTTCATAGTGTGTATGGACTCCATTTGATGGACATTTAGATTCTTATGAGTACTTTTCACAATCCATACTGTACCTAACATTGCTGTGTGAAATATTTGTATAAATCTACAATTTGGGGTAAAAACTATATTCCCCCCCCCAGAAAAGCCAAGTGGCACGTTTTCTAGCCCCACCTTCTTTTTTTTTTTTGAAATTTGATAGGGAAGGGGGGAAAATCACGACAGGGGATGGGGTGGGGGGAGGGTAATGGGTACCAAGACATGTGAAAGGGTATCAATGTATGTGAATTAATGCACCTTCTATCTGGCAAATATCATGTAACCCTTTTATTAATTAAAATAAAAAATATAAAAACATAAATAAATGTATTTCTTAAAAAGAAAATTTGAAAGATACTATTTCAGAGAGTCCCCCCTCTTCCAGCAGCCCTTGTATTAACTTGGAACCAGGAAGGGGTTTTCAGGTCATTCATACTATTCACTATAATCTATCCCTCTGGTGTTAGCCTTCACAATTACAGAAACTTCCACCTTGTTTCAAGTCACTATCATCACTTGTGCTGACTATGGCTGAAACTTTTGAACTGGTGTTTCTGTATGTATACGAATACACATTTATATCCATAAATATGTACACATGCACACACACACACATATATATACATATACATATATATATATATATATATATATATATATATATATATATAACCTAGACTGGAAAACCTTTCCTGGCTTGGTTTTTAACTCGGAACTACATGTTTCTGATTAATTCTTCTTCTCCAATCTGATGCCTTACTTTTTCAAAATCCACACTAACTAAATGTTTAGTCAGCCCTGACTTCTTCCTTTCATGCAGATATGGTTTTGCTGAATTAGAATAATTTGTAACTTTAGCCATCTCTGAGAAACCTGAGCTCCTCTAAGGGACTCATCGTACTTTCCCTTTTCATCACTTCCATTCTTCCTCTTACTATCTCCAGCCTTCTTTTCAGTTACCTTTAGTCCTTTATAATGTTCCATTTCTTACCTGCTTCAGTCTTCTGACTACCCCTGCTAGATCTTATCCTTCCCACTGCACTTCTTCAGCTCCATGGATCACTTCAATTTTAGGTTCCATGAAAGGCTCTCAAGAGACTCAGAAATCCTTGAAAGCAACCATCTAAGAGAGGGAATAATGCCGATTGGAAACAGGACATTTCATTTTTTCAAATGGACTTTGGAGACATTCAGATATTTACTTGATGTCCCTGAAGTCTCTTTAGATGAAAACCTGGATAAGATTCCACATCAGAGCAGAAAAAAAACTTGGAAGTTTTCCCCACAAAAATTGATTCAAGAAAACCCTCCAGCCCTTATTGAGTAGCAACCTCAATTTGTCCTTTATTGTTGTTAAAAAAATAGTTCAGATACAAATATAAAGTGGAGATAAACCAGTGGGTTTTGTATTATTGTGTTACCTAATTTGTGGCCAAAGTTCTAGTATTAAAGCTATAAGATTTGTTTGCATCTCTACGTTTATGTATATGTGCATACAAATGTGTATACATATCATATACTTGATATTTCTTTATCACTGATTGGTGTTAACAAGTTAATTTATAAAATCTATTAAAGTCTATCCAAATTTTTATAGAGATAAATAAAGCTAATATCTGTAAAACTTTCAGAAACAGAGGAACTAATGCAAATAGTTTTAAAGTTTACATGACTTGGGTACGTCTTCAGTAAATTAGACTGACAATAGTTCTGGTTTAATAAAACTGAAAATGTCTTCTCTCTTATTAGCATTAAATAGAATATGAGTATGCATTTTATTCTGCCTGGGTTACTAGTATATCTGCTAAATTATAAAAATACAAATACAACCTAAGGTAATAGTGTACTAATCACTGTAGCTTTGGATTTGTGTATAGCAAGTATTAACAGTTAAACAAAATCCCTTACATTTAAATTTTTAGCTTTGGCTTTTGTGATGCTTGATATCACAGGCTGTAAGACTAGCTAATGAGCATCTGCTGCGGTGGCATGTGCTTATAATTCCAGCACTTGGAAGGCTGAGGCAAAGGGATTGCAGTTTTGAGGCCAATCTGAGCCACACAGTAAGATTCTGTTACACACACACATACAAGCACACAAACACACAAACACACACACAAAACCAACCAAAAACAAACAAAAGCTATTAAGGAAATAACTTCACATGCTTTTTAGTCATGTGTGATGTTAAGTCAGCTTAAAAACAGCTTCCAAGCTGGGCCAGTGGCTGATGCTTATAATCCTAGCTACTCAGGAGGCAGAGATCTGAGTACTGAGGTTTGAGATTCCATTTTCAAAGTTAGCCTGGGCAATGAAGTCCATGAGACTTTTATCTTCAGTTATCCCACCATAAGCCAGAAGTGAAGCTGTGACTCAAGTGACAGAGCTCTAGCCTTGAGCAAAAAAAGCCCAGAGACAGTTCCTAGGCCCTGAGTCCAAGCCTTAGGACCAATATTTTGGTAGTGTGAAACCATGAAGGGAGGTCATGGACATTTAGAACATATACCAATTACTTCTGATTAAGATAAACTAATTACCAAGCATTAATGATTAAACTTAAGTTTAAGTTCATATACTTTTTGATATAATTTATAGAGAAAATAAAATATATGTGAACCTCTTAGTAAAGGCAAAAATGTATTATAATGAACTAGCATATACCAGTAAGAAATGTAAGATGATATGCATAAAATTTGCTGGTCTGCTTAAGTTGAATATAGTTATCTCCAATACACATTTCACCACTATCTACTTCCTAGTTTTCTCTGTAACGGAAGGGCTATTAGTAGTTTAAATTTGCTATCAAAATACAACATTAATCTTGTGGCTCATGCCTGCAATCCAATATACTCAGGAGGATGATATCTGAGGAATATGGTTTGAAACCAGTTCAGCATTAAAGTCCATGAGACTCTTATCTCCAATGAACTACAAAAAGGACAGTGAAGCTGTAGCTTAAGTGGAAGTGGTACAGTGCTAGTCTTCAACAAAAGAAGCTCAGGGAAAATGCTCAGGCTGTGAGTTCAAATCCCAGGACTGGCTCCCAAGGAAAAATTATGGCATTAACTTACTAGAAATAATGAAGATAATGTGAAACAACTTTGTAAAATATGCCAGGAAACTAAGGCATTTTTTTTAGTAAGGAAACATATACAATTAAGGGAAACTATATTTTCATTAAGAAACAAAAAGTTATTTTAACCTAAAGTAAAATGATTGTGGTTGTTTCCCAGCAAGAGAAAAGGGAATAGGATGGGCACTGAATGGATACAAGGAAATTGTAGAAGATTTGTGATAAAGGAATTTTATGTTTGGTCAAGCTGTTAAGATTGGACAGGTTTTTTTTTTTCAATTTCCAGATGTTTATTTTATCAGGGTGTTTGATCATTAAATGTATCTTCGTCTGCAGCTCTACCTGGTTTGTTGTTTTGTGTTCAGATGTGTGTGTTTGCTTTTATTGTATATTTGTTTTCTAAAAGTCTTGAATAATTTTCTGTGGATGCTCAAATTGCTATGATATGGGTCCTGAGACAGCTCAGTGCCACAAAATTTTGAGAATTTAAATGGGTTGGGGTTCTGTCTAGTTTTTTCATTGTTGAAATTTGTGTCTTTATTTGCAACAACTGACTTTTATTTTTCTATATCTTCTAAATCTAGAGTTTTGTTCTCCCTCCCCAATTCCTTGTTCACAGTTGAATGATTTTATCAGGAAAGGCTCCTTGATGAAAAGATCAGGATAGGAGCACTCATCATTTCTTAGTGTTTTTCCCAGATTGAAAAACAAAATAAAGCAAAACAAAAACAAAAACAAAACCCAAAACCTAAAGAGTGTCTTTCCAATTTTTTAAAAACATATTTCTTGTACAGCATTCATAGTGGATAGATAGATAGATAGATTTATTTATTTATTTATTTATTTATTTATTTATTTATTTATTTATGGTCAGTCCTACAGCTTGAGCTCAGGGCCTGAGCACTGTACTTGGATGGTCTCAATTCTAGATCTCTACCACTTGAGCTTCCGTACCACTTCCAGCTTTTTTTTTTGCCAGTCCTGGGGTTTGAACTCAGGGCCTGAGCACTGTCCTTGGGATTTCTCATGGCTAGAGCTCTACCACTTGAGCTACAGTACCACTTCTGACTTTTTATATGCATGTGGTACTGAGGAATAGAACCTGTGTCTTCATGCATGCAAGCAAGCATTCTACCACTAGGCCAAACTCCCAGCCCCTTATTTATTTATTTTTTAATAAATTTTATTTTATTGTCAGGGTGATGAATAGAAGGGTTACAGTTACATTTGTAGAGTATTGAGTACATTACTTCTTGAATATTATTACCCCCTCACAAGATTTTCTCCCACTCTCCCTCCCCCCACCCCCTCCCAGGTTGTAAAGTTCATTCCCAATGTATTGTCTCTTGAATACAACTATTATTTATGACATACTTTCCCTCTTTTTCTTTGTGGCCCATACTAGGTTTTGAACTCAGGGTATTGGTGCTATGCTTTTGCTCTCAACACTGGCACTCTGCCACTTGTGCCACAGGTCCACTTCAGTGTTTTGGTGGGTAATTGGAGATTAGAGACTCATGAACTTTTCTGTGATTAAACCACCATCCTCAGATCTCAGCCTTCTAAATAGCTAGAAAATTACAAGAGTGAGCTACTAGCATCCAGCCATATTTTGGGGGGGGGCTAGTACTGGGGCTAGAGCACAGGGTCTCACTCTCTTGTCTCTCTACCTCTTGAACCACACCTCCACTTCCTTTCTCTTTCTTTTTTTTCCAGTCCTGGGGTTTTAATTCAGGGCCTGGGTACTGTCCTTGAGCTTCTCCAGGCTAGCACTCTACCACTTGAGTCATAGCATCACTTCCAGATTTTTCTGTGTATGTGGTACCAAGGAATTGATCCCAGGGCTTCATGCATCCTAGCCAAATATTCTACCACTAGGACATAATCTCAGCTCACTCCATTTCTTTATAAAGAACTCAATAATTATTAATACACATTTACAGTTGGTTTGTGTCTCTGCCAAAAGGACAAAGTTTTCTCAGATTATTGTAAAAGGCTTGTTGTTTTCATTGAGTAGTTTGCCTAGGGAACAAATACCCTATGTCTTATGTAAATAATTTCCTTAAGTCTAGAAATCTATTTGCTTCCTTCTGGACTAAACAACTGAATTTCCATCCAGTAATCTCTGCTTTTTTGTTTTCATATAATTTCCTCTCAGTAAATGCCTTCCTGGCTGCTTATACCATCCTGCAATCCTCTACCAAGTGATTGAGGGCCTTAAATGATTTAAAGGAAACAGGAATGTTTCTCTCCCCTTTCCTTGAAAAACCAGAAAAATTGACCTAACTTTAATCAGGCTCCTTTTGACTATTAGTCAAATCTAATTTATTTTCTCCACCACAAGCTTCCATTGCTGGCAGTGAGTAAAGGAAGGGGTGACCTTGTCCAAAAAGAAATGCACTCATTACCTGACTTTAACTCTAACCCCTGTGTACATCACTTTCATAATAACAATAAATAATTTTTAAAAAGACTCTGTTGCTGGGGTCCTATAGCTATTGTGATGGATAGTCCTCTATTGAAAAGATTCTCCTTCAAAGTCTATGACAAATGTCATGAACAACATTTATTTCTTTAACAGCAGAATGCTCATTTTCCTTACTTCTGCCTCCATCTTTATGATACCTGCCTCTATCTTTATTTTTTTAAATGTTGAGAAAATTGCTAAGTTTATTTCTTTGTCAAAGGCAATGCAAAGACAAGTCACCTCTAGACTTCTAATGTTCTGTGAGTAACTGTTAAATGGTTCACGACCCTTGTGTGAAAATTCACCTGTCTATAACTTTATGACATGATGATCTGTCTGGAATGAAGTTGGTATAACAAAAGTAATCATTGGATGAATATTAAATAATAGATAGTAAAGAGCTGGGAGAATGAGATTTTGGGGGTGCGAAAAATGGAGCCCTAGAGCTTTTGAAGTTAAAATTTGTCCATTCCATCACATGAACATAAGTGGAATTTAGGATATGCTACAAAGACTGTCTTTGGAACATTTTTGTCCTTCACAGGCCTCATTTTTCATAGGCAGCAACATTCTTTGAAAAGCAAAAAGGAAATTAAGATCAAGTTTCATATTTTCCCCTCTAGGTAGCATTCACAAGGTTGTTTTTTCCCCATCTGATAACATTTTGCTTCCTCTTCTCTCCCTCAAGGTCTTTTTGCATTTTAGAACACAAAAGCAAAGCATGAAAGAACCATAAAACTTTTACAAAAGTCTTAACCACCTTAATTCAGGTTGTCCTATATTCTCCAAAGCCACCTAACTTCAGGGACTCTTCAATTACTTTCAAGCTCTATATTTCATCCTAGAAAAAGAATTCCCTGATACTGTAGTCTGAAAAAAAATGGAATTGCATGGTGAGGATAATCATGGATGTAAAAGCAGATATTCAAGGCTGTAGGAAAGACTATCAGTAAGGCAAATAAATAACCCCAAACCTCCATTATACAGAAGAAACTTTTCAAAGCAAAACAGAACTGCACTCAGTACTGGTGATCACATGGATAATCCTAGTTACTCAGGCGGCTAAGATCTGAGGATAGAGGATGAAACCAAGAGTAGATAGGAAAGTCTGAGTGACTTCACCTCCAATTAATCAGCTAAACATTGGACTGGAGTCATAATTAAACTGGTAAGGCACCAGCCCTAATCAAGAAAATCAAGCAAGAGCTTGAGGCGCTGAATCGAAGCCCTAGTACCTGAAAAAAAATTCCAAGGTATCTCAAAGAAGCATACACACATTTTGTCTTTCTGGATAGTAGGCCCAGCAGGTTTGTACATGTTTAGCTGAAAATAGGATGTTTAGAGATATGAGGATTTTAGTACACTAGAATTTTGCTTTTGTGTACACATAACACTCACTCCCATACATTGTGATCTTAATACACATAAGTTGCTAAGAATAGAGTAAGTCAGACATCCAATAGGTTTTCTATGTTCAGGGCTCATCATTCAATGACACAATGGTAATTTAGGTTACTGTATGAACCATGTGTTTTGTGACCAACTGGTCACAAATAAAATCATTTAAAAACAAAAGTCCTAGGCAATATGGATTTGGTCACACATGATTTTGCGAATAATCCCTTTCACCTACTGTTTGTAAATTTTCTGCATTAATTTTTTTTTTACCAGTCCTGGGCCTTGAACTCAGAGCCTGGGCATTTTGTCTCTGAACTTCTTTTGCTCAAAGTAAATAGTCTGCCTCTTGAGCCACAGTTCCATTTCTGACTTTTTTTCAATAATTTGTTGGAGATAATAGTCTCATGGAGTATCCTGCCTGCATTGGCTTTAAACCATAATTCTCAGATTTCAGGCTCCCAAGTAGCTAGGATTGTAGTCAGTGGCACCAGGCTGAAAGCTTTTTGTTGTTGTTGCTGTTTTTGTTGGTTTTTTTGTTGTTTTGTTTTGTTCTTAATCCCCTGGAAGGTGACATGAACTTCTGAGCATTAGCATGCCACATTTGATTTTCTGTGTGAGTGCTTGTTTCACTGACTGGAATTTGGTGACAGCTTTCCTGCCCCACCTCTATGGTTGTACAATAAATTTCAATTCTCCCTTTTTCTGAGGGGTTAATCTTTTCTTGGGAAGTTAAAGAAAGGAAACAATGTTATCGATGGGAAGATCTCTCAGGAGTTAGACAGAAAGTAATGTCAATGATATCAGTTTTCTTCCATCTTTGTAAAATGATAGTCACACATCTGTAAATCATGGATAGGAATATTTTTAATTACTCTGATTTTTAAGTGACATTAAATCTGTTACTCTTTGGGCTTGTGATTATTCTCCCTAATCAAAGGCAATTATAGCTACGTGCAATCTTCCCCATTTAAAACTTATTTCTATATTAGAATATTATTGTAAAA
Source organism: Megascapheus bottae (assembly GCF_031878675.1). NCBI lineage: Eukaryota > Metazoa > Chordata > Mammalia > Rodentia > Geomyidae > Megascapheus > Megascapheus bottae. Next base: position 25,073,467 of record NC_143547.1, read on the forward strand.
GACAGATGAAAAGCCAACAGACAGAAATTCTCCATATTTTAATGCTTAAATAGAAATTATCACAACCCGTCTGTGCAATTCATTCATGATAATTTTCATTCCCTTTCAGGTGCAACTTCTTCCTAGAAACAAAATAAAGATGACGACTGAAACATTGTCTTGTCTCCTTCTAGACTATGGTATGTGCATGAAGCCCAAATTCTGGGTGGTCAAAAGTAGGGATTTCATTGCTAGGAAGTTGATAAGACTTTCCTGCCTTGCCTCAAGGAAGGTGTGCTTAACCATCGCATGTTTTATATATGCAATGATATGCCATATTCTATCCCAAAGTATATACAACTGTTATATAACAATTAAAACTTCAACATTTGAAAATATATTTATGCATAGACAAATGTTCTGTTACATTCCATTTGACTTGCTAGGAAAGGAGCCATTTATGAATAGAACATGTTTTTGTTAAGTATATATTGTATATGCATTAATTTATATATAATGTATATATTACATTTTATATATATATATATTATTTAGATTCCAGAATATGTTATCTGGAGTTAGGGAGAATGATAGAGAATATGCCTAGCATACACAAGGCCCTGGATTTCAACCTTCTATTGCAATATATAATATAGGTAGAGACAGATATACAGACATGCACACAGAGACAAACATAAAGATACACACATACATACAGAGGAAGAGAAAGGTGAGGGGGGAGGGAGAGGGAGAGGGGAAGAGAACCAGAAGGAGGAAGGGAGGGAGAAAGAAAATATTTGACTTAAAAGCTAAATCATCCAAGTTGCTTATTGTCTAGCTGAGAAAATTGAGGACTGAGGAGAAGCCCTTCCAGAGAAATACTGCTAAAACTCAGGACCTTTGAAACATCTATAGCAGATTAGTCTTTTATTTTCTACAAATTCCATCAAATTGTAACTCATATTCAAATTAAATAGTTCCACAAGTACACAAGTTCAGGTACTATCCCTTCCTTATCTCTGCCTCATTGGCCCCAGTCATTCTACAATAGTACTGGTAGTTTGAAAGAAGAAAAATAAAGCCAGCCAAAGTACCAGTTTTCAGAAGGATTATAAACCTCAGTCTTGTATTTCATAAATAGCAAGTTAAAATATGAGATGTCAGATTGTAAGAGGCGTAAAGAGAAAAGTTTTGGAGGCAAGGAATCAATAGGCCAGCTGACCACATTTTCTAGTTTGGGATGAGCCATTGTCAAATTTGAAAAGCAATAATCCAATCCAGGGCAGCAAAAATAAAATTTTCTCAACAATACTGAGATTCCTCAAGGCCACCCTGTCTATAAGACAGGACTATTGCCTATGTATACAAATACAGCAAGAGAGAAAAACCATGCTGAAAGATAGAATGCCATGTATGATCTATTCTATTCAGGAGATAAATTCTCTTGTTAATATATACATATTTTTTAAAAAGAGCATTATAAAAACAGCAAGAGAGTATAATAGAAAAAGAAATGAAACACTACAAGTCTCCTTTTGATGGTGTTTCACACGTGAAAAGAAAAATATCTCATAGAATCGTCAGATTTCTTAGAAGATACAGTGAATATATTGTTAGTATCTCCGTGACTCACTAACAAGAGGTTGTCTGCTGGGAGGTGGGGCACAAAGCTGTCACCAAATTCCAGTCAATGGGGAGGTGGGGCACAAAGCTGTCACCAAATTCCAGTCAATGATTTATAGTATTTGTGATGACCACATGCAAAGAGTGTCAGCTGGCAATTTATTCTGCCTGATATAACCCGACAGACTTTTCTTACTGACAACCAGTCCAGTGAGCAAGGCTAACATGTTTAAGCTCTAATAAGCAGAGGTAAACCTAAACAGCAGAATGTGGGTCTTTCCAAGTTATGCCTACATGTTGGTTATGTTTAAACAGAGCCAGCAAAACAATTCATGGGAGCCACACAGATACTCTGACAGAAAGGAAGGAGTCAGTGAGAATACAACAATGGTTCTTAAACTTCAATGTGTCATCTGAATCCCCTTGCTAAAACTTAACTGTCTGGGTCTCCATTCACCCCAGTGACTTACATAGAAAGTCTGACTGGCTTATTTCTAAAAAGTTCCTGGGTGCTGTTGTTCTCTGACCGGGGATAATTGAGAACCACTGTAAAGAACACAGCACTAAAGCCAGGTGCAGTGGCTCATGACTGTAACCCTAGCTCCTCAGGAGGCTGAGATCTGAGGATCGCAGTTCAAAGCCAGCTAGGGCACTAAAGAACAAGAAACTGTTTGCTTGAAATATCGTCACTTCTCATTAAAGCCTGAATGATAGAAACATGTCACCATACCCAGCTTTTTTTTTCCCTAGAGGTATTCTCATAGACTTTTCTGACCAAGATGGGTTGGAATTATAGCCCTCTTGATCTCAGCCTCCTACATAGCTCAAATAGCAGACATGCCATCATACACAACAATCAGTCAAATAAGGAGTCTGGTGAATTTATCTGCTAGAGCTGGTCGAGCATAGCTACTCGAGCTATGATTCTCCCAATCTTAGTCTTCCAAGTAGCCAGGCTTATAGGCTGACAAATGGCCCTGCTAGAAGGTATCTTTTGAACTAGGTATTGAATGGGAAAAGATTCCTCTTTGGGGAGAAGGCTCAGGTAATAGTACTTCAGGCAGAGGAAAGGTGAAACTGATCTTGTGGCAGATGAGTATGAATGGTCTTTGGGGTTGATTGTTAGCACACTATAGTATTGTAAGGTAACTCAGATACAAATCCAATCAGAGAAGCCATATTTTAAGAGGTGGAATTGGGGATATTTATTGAAGGCTGGGAACTGCATGGTGGACTCCTGTCTCAAAAACAAGAAGGCCAGAATAGAGCTTTCACCAAACTTTTAAAGATGAAACCTACATGCTGGGGTAGAGACAAAGCCCCCATGTAATCAAAGGCACCAGGAGTAGGCTTTCTCTAGGGCTAAACAACATGGGATTTGCATCTACATTTTCTCTCTCTGGGGCCAAACAACATAGAAAATCTGCAATTCAAATGATGGCTTGTCTCACCTCTGGGCTTTGGAAGCTCTGGGCCTTCGCCTGTTTAGGTTCCAGGATGGACTTATTAGACCTACTCTTTCACTTAATTCAGTAGCAGCAGGATGGTGTTGAACCCTTTTACATCTACAGAAGTGAAGGTACTATTGGTCTTTTAAAATCCAACATTTAAGTTCACTACTCATGCTGAGTGAATAAGTAGAAAGAAAAGTGAAAGAACTTGGAAAGGTGATTCCCTAGTATGCAGTCAGAGTTGCTGTCTGTTGTTACCTGCTAATGCAGGGCATGAATAATCTGTCAAAGGCAGAATCAATTTTTCTTAGGTGGGAGATCTTTATTATGCCAGGAAGTTTGCTCATCTTTGTTTAAAATTATCAAGAGTCCACTAATGGTTGAGAGACAGCCTCAGTGTGGTAAAGAAAGCACCACTGGGTTCATATCCATGTTAAGTTACCACACGCAAATATCACAACCTCTTTGAGCCCCAATTACTCACCTATAACATGAAATAATATTTTAGTTCTGAGATAAGTTGCATGAGACAAAATAAGAAGGTTGATCATAAACTATAAAGGGCTGTATGTGATGCTAATACAGTAACTAGGCTTGTGCATTCATTTTGGCCTTTGAAGCCCAAAGACTTAGAAAATCTGCTTGAATGACTCATGGCTTTAAGAGCTGATTCTACCATGGGAGATTCTACAAAAACATGGAGTAAACAGTTCTGTAAATGTTTGTTCACAGCTGGGCTCTGGTGGCTCACAGCTGTAATCCTAGCTACTCAGGAGGCTCAGATCTGAGGATCATGGTTCAAAACCAGCCTGGGCAAGAGTCCTTGGATAAGAGTCCATGAGACTCTTCCAATTAATCACTAGAAAACCAGAAGTGGGGCTGTGGGTCAAGTGGTAAATCAATAGCCTTGAGCTGAAGAGCTCAGCAATAGCTCCCAGGGCCCAGAGTTCAAGCCACATTACTGACAAAAAATACTGTATCTGACTTTGTTACCTGGTATATTGTATGTTTATTTGAAATAGGAAAGGGAAGGGGGAAAACAAGATGATTGGGAGGGGGTGGGGGGAGGGAAACGAGGACAAAAACAAAAGGGGTATCAATATGCCAGAAATAATGCAACTACTACCTGAGGAATATAACTTTGACCCCTCTATACATTATCCTGACAATAAAAAACAAGAATAAAAAATTTAAAAATGTTCAAATGAAAACAAGCAAATGCATATATGTATATAATTTAAATTTCACACAGTCTTGTTTATTTCTTCTTAGTCTCCATCCATCCTCCCAATTTTAGGATTCCAATGTGTAGCTGGACATATTCTCACCTAGTAAAAGAAAGTATTGCATGTTCCATTCTTTTCATGTGTGGCCATGAAATTACATTCTGTCCTAAATGTCTCAAGAGGGACAGAGTCCTTAAAGAGAGCTAACTCAGCTGGGAAGGGTGATGATTTGTCTTCTCTCTTTTTTTTCTGATGCTTAGCCATATGTGGATGTAACATGTGGAGTGCCAATAGCCACCTTAGAAAACTATGAACTTTAAAATTAGGAGCTTTGCCTCGCACCATCTGTAATCCTAGCTACTCAGGAGGCTGAGATCTGCGAATCATAGGTTGAATGCCAGCTTGAGGAGGGAAGTCTGTGAGACCCATCACCAAAGAAGACCAGAGTCAGAAATGGAGTTGTATGATGTACATTGAATTTTTTCCATATATGTTTATTGTAATTAATAGAAGGGTTACATTATATTCACCAGATGGAAGGTGCCTTACTTCCCAAACATTGATACCCTTTCTCATGTCTTGGTCCCCAATTCCCTCTCCCCACCGCTGCCCCTCGTCTTGTTTCCCCCCCTTCCCTATCCGATTTCAAATAACCAAATAAACATATATACAATATATCAGATAACAAGGTGAAATACTGTAACAATATGAGATAACCAAGGAACAGCAAAAGAGATGAGAGATAACATAGTACATTAAGGACAACAATCACTCATTATATGGCTTTTCTTCTATATCCTGGAGGTCCTTTCATTTAGTGTCATACTATATGGCCTTATGTATCTAGGTTTTGTTCTATTGTAAATCTCTGCTAGGAAAGCCCAAGGTTCTAGTGATTATGACAAATGAAGGAAACCATTGCGCCTATATTTCTTTCGTGCCCAATCTCATTTGTGCACTGAATTTTTAAATGCATTCTTATCCCCTTCTCTCATTTATTTGTCTACTTTCATCTTCATGACCCTGCTTCCTTTCTATCTAACATATTCCTTTTCTTTTATTTGTGGCTGAGCTTCACATTATCTGATACACATGGCTTAAATTATCTATTGTTGGTAGTTACATGAGTCCCTTGTTATTGTCATACATGGTTCCTACTGTGACTCTATTGGCATCACATTTCCAAGCTTCACTATAACTATTTATAATGCAGGATATGCTAATTCTAGGCATAGAGAAGAGTTGTTGAGTCTCTTTTTCTGGTATTTAATCAGTCAGGTAATATTTTAGTCCTGGATTGAACATGTTTGTTTTTCTTTCCTTTCATTGCCCTTCCTAAAGATTCTTGAGAGAGTCAGCTGATTGCAGATAAGATGCTGCTCAAATCCCAATTATATTAACACTATTTAGTGTGATAACTTTCCCTGTGGCATTCTCATTGCAATAGGTCACATAGTTCTAAGAATATTTAATAGAAGATCATAGTAGTGGGATTTCAGGTATGTGAGAGTGGTTGTAGGACCTATTTATTTTGGATAGCCTGATGCTCTTAGCATTCGTGAAATCTCATCCTATCTCATAATTGGTTTGGTCATAATTGTTCGAGCATGTTTGATCCATGACATTCAATGGCAGTGATCTAACCTCTTGGCTCTGTCTTCAGAGACCCCAGTTGGACCTGTGAAAGAAAATACCTCCCAGATAGGGATTATGTTTCTTATGTCCTGATGTCTTTTGTTTCCTTAGTGCATCTTGATGTAAAAAAATAAATAAAACAAACCAGACTGGACCAATACTCTCATTAATAAACAGCTGCTGCATCTATCAAACAGCAATTATTTAGAACCATTGCAACAGATGGCTGTTTTAGCCCTAATACAAAATCCTGCAGTGAATAGGAAATGATTCTTCAAAGAAATAAGCCCCCATTAAAATCTAAAATGCTTTCTTTACCTACATCCTACCCTCTACTCTTCCTTGTAGATAAGCACTTGTACAATTTGAAAAATAAATGACTGTGTACAATAAAAAATAAAATGTTTTCTTTAGATAATTGTGCTCCAATTGATGCTTTATTACCCAGATTTTTGAAGAATATACACTTAAAAGGGACAAAACAGAATATTACTTCAAGGCTCAGGCAGTATATCTTTGTCTGTATTGTTTAAGTCTTATTAGGGTTGGTCATGCCCTAAATTATTTCATTTCCTATTGCTCCCAGCCATTAGCGTTTCAAACATACTTTAAAAAAACCTTGGTTTTTTTTTCATTTACTTTTTCCTTGGGGAAGTACTGAGTATGACAGGGACTGTCACCACCTAATGAGAAATAGCTTTTGGGCCACTTATGATTATTATTAAGATGACATTTTCCCCTCCAAGCATAAGCAAGGAACTGAGATACATGGGCATTTCAACAAAACAGTAAAGGACCACAGAGAAGATAATAGTCTAAGAAAAATGGAAGAATCCATTTGTATGAATTTAGGATTAAACTGGTAACATTTTCAAAGGTGTCACAAAAATTTTCCCTCAAAGAAAAATTAGAGAAAGGCAAAGAGACAGGAGGAAAGTGAGATTTGGCACATAATGGCATTTATTACTTTTCAACAGATTTCTTGCATTAGTGACCCAATCTTTTCACAAAGATACAAGTCCCTCTCATTGTCTCTTCATCAAAGAACCTGTAGTAGAGAAAGGTCAGCTCCAATCTGGCTCTGAACTACAGGAAGAATGAGTCATTAGTATGACATCCATGCATAAGTAATATAGTGGTGCACACTCAGCCTGTGATCACACTGCAGACAAGGAGTCATGCATTAGGAAGCCACTATAAAGTATCAAACACTTAAAAGCACTGGGTTTTCTTTCTTATTTTTTCCTGACAACATAATGAAACAATTGGAGCTCCTCTTGTCTTTCAACTCATGGTACCAGTTTATTTCGATGGTTTCATTTCTAACAGATCTTTAGATATAGTCTAAAAGTCTAAAAGTCTTGAAGATAAGGACTGGTATAAAGATGGAAACAAACTCAAAACTGTCACCAGTAATGCTTGGAATCTTGAAAGTTAGACCTGGGAATTGCAGGTTGGTGTGAAAACAATCTGTCAGTAACTTAATGCCTATTATCACGGCTGTTCTCCAGAAAAATGGCCTGTTTCCTTTGGTGGTATGTCTACGCTATATGGATGAAAGTTTATCCAAAGTTTGAGAGGCATCAAAGTAGGGGAACATGATCACACTTAATTGCAGGTACCTATGTCATATCTGGTTTTGTCGTGTGTGTGTGTGTGTGTGTGTGTGTGTGTGTGTGTGTGTGTGTGTGTGTGTATGTGTGTGTGTGTGTGTGTCTGTGTGTTCCTAAACTCAGGGCCTGAGCACTGTCCCTAAGCATTTTTGTGCAAGACTATTACTCTGCCACTTGAGCTACACCTCCATTTCCAGCTATTTTGGTTGGAGGTAAGAGTCTCAGCAGGCCTAAACTGGTGCCTGAAGATCTAGTAAGTTCTCAGGATAAAGTCTAGTGCTAGTCTTTGGAGCCCAATTTGACTAGTAATAGTGTCTTTTTTACTTATGGTGTTTAGACATCTCATTTCTTTATTGCCAGTACTGAGGTTTGAATTCAGAGCCTGGATGCTGTCCTTTAGTGTTTTTTGGTCCAAGCTAGTACTCTACTTCTTGAGCCTCAACTCCACTTTGGCTTTCTTTTGCTGACTAATTAGAAAAGAGTTTCATAGACTCTCCTAACCAGCTGGTTTTGAACTGAGATCCTCAGATTTTAACCTCATGAGGAACCAGAATTGAGGGCATGAACCACAGGTGTCCGGCTTACATTCCATTTTTAGTCATTATTTATGTTACATTTATTTTGTTCCTAATGCTACTTAAATCAGCAAAGTTTTCTTCCATTGTAATTGCACCCATGAGAGCTATGGCTACAATATAGTTCTATCTATATTATTGTATTGGTCACTATTTGCACCAGTATCACTGAATGGAATGAATTCAAGGTTATGTATTGTTATATTAATTTTACTCTCTTTGAAATCAAGCTCTGGACACACTATCACAACATGAGAGAAAAAGTAGATTCCTGCTAAGGAATCATACATAGAACTGATTAGAATATATTATATCTCTAAATGCCATCTTCCTTGAATGGAGAAAAGATTGGGAATCTAATCTAGTTCAGACTTCAGACTGAAGGTTTTATGTGCTTTATTGTATGCCTGATCTTTGCTTGAATACACTTAGATATGACAACATCCCCATTGGAAGTCAGTATAATGTATCTTCGTGAAACTTCAGGGGATAGAAAATACAATATAAACTGGGAGTGGTGATGCACACCTGTAATATCAGCACTAAAGAGACTGAGGAAGGAGAATCAGGAGTTCAAGGTCGACATTTTTGTTTTAACAAACAAAAAGCAAGTAACACTCTATATCATACTATTAAATCAACATATTGTACACTTGTCGCTATTTTTTAAGCTAAAAAGGATATGATACATATTTCTTTGTGGTAGATCATAAATTATCAGCTCTTAAACCTAGTTTCTTCAACTATAATACAAATGTGTAATGTAAATGGAATGGAATATAAGATAAACTTTTTCTGCTTCCTATATTTAGGCTTTTCAGGATCTTGTCTCTTCTCAAATTTAGTTTGTTTTTTGCCAGTCCTGTGGCTTGAACTCAGGGCCTGGGCATGGTCCTTGAGTTTCTCAAGGCTATCAATCTACCACTTGAGCCACTGCTCCACTTTCAGCCTTTTGAGTGCTTAATCAGAGATGAGTCTCATGGTCTTTCCTATTTCTTGGGTAGCTAGTATTATGGGTATGATCCATTGGCATCCAGTCATAATTTTCTTGTGTAGACAAGACAATTGCAATACATTTTATTGGTCAAATATCTATCTTAAGTGATTAAACAGTTCATATTAAAAGATATCATCATTGATTCTAGTGCTTTACTCTTTCATTCTCTAAGGATATTTGAAATTGCTTAGTGAAATAGCACATTCATTTTCAATTTTGCTATTGACAATTAGTCTTAGGTTGGGATTTAATAATTTTAACTCCTAAAACACTGTAGAGAAATGATTGTTTTCCATGATCTTGCTAGTTCAGTTTGTTATGAAAGTTTTAATTTCTGTCAAGTGAATGCGTAAAATATATGGTGATATAGTTCATTTTATATGTTTCATTGAGGTACCACAACTTCAACTCCATAAACATTCCATTACAAAGAACTTAAAACAGTCTAAAAATGTATAAATATATAGGTTTAATTTATATATGTTTTCTTGTTTCAAAGAAATTCATCTTGGATTTTTATGTCCTATAACCATTTTCATTAGAAGATTTGCTTTTTATTTTTTGTCTTTATTAATTTCTGACAGTGGTGGCAATTGTATGCTACTTTTTGTTGTTTGTGCCTATACTGTGGCTTGAACTGAAAACTTGAACACTCTCCCTTAGGTTTTCATTCAGTGCTGGCACTTTTCAACATGAGCAATAATTCCACTTCAAATCTTTGTTTTATTGATTTGAGAAAGGTCTTCATTTATTATATTTAATATTAATATATTAGCCCTATGACTATGACTTAGAAGAATTTTGTGGCTACTTGTCTTTTTGAATGACTGTTTTCTCTTTTCTATTTCATTTTAAGAAAATGTAGTCTAGCTTGACAGCAGTGGATCACACAACTAATCCTAGCTACTTACGTGGCTGAGATCTGATGATCATACTTTGAAGCAAGCAGAGGCACAAAATGTCTATGAGATTTACCTCCAATTAAGCTAAGAAGCTGAAAGTGGAACTGTAGCACAAGTGGTAGAGTATTAGCCTTGATCACAAATCTCAAGGACAATACCCAGAACCATATATATATATATATATATATATATAGTCTTCAAAATTTATTCATTATCAACTGATAACTATTTTATAGTAACTTAATTATTGATTTACTTGTACTTTGTCTCTGCCAAGAATGTACTTAACTATAAAAAATTTCAAGATGGTCTGAAGCTGTTCTAAAAGCATTTAAAATATAGACCATGTTTTTTTTTTTCTCCATGAGCTTGAAACGTCCAAGTTTTTCCTTTGTGTTTGCACCGGATTTCCTTATTTGACCCTGCTGATCTGCCTATCACATGCCAATGTGGATGACAAGAAAAAATATTGAATGATAAAAGACTAAAAAACAAACTTGCAAAATATAATAAATTTCAAAATATTCTTAAGGAACTCCAAAGAAAACTTGCACAAATGAAAAGCAATGCTATGTTCATGAAGAAGGACAATCAATACTGTGAAGACATTACCTCTTTTAAAAATAATCAATGAATTCATGGTTAATCTCATTACTGTATCTGACTTTGTTACTTGGTATATTGTATATATGGTTGTTTATTTATTTGAAATAGGAAAGGGAAGGGGAAAAACAAGATGACTGGGAGGAGGTGGGTTGAGGGAAATGTGGATAAAATCATGAGAAGGGATATCAATGGGTGAGAAGTAATGCACCCACTATCTGGTGAATGTAACTGTAACCCCTCTATACATGACCTCGATAATAAAAAATAAAATGGAACAAAATAATCAATGAATTCAATACAAACCAATAGGTTTTATGAAGGATAACCAGACAAATATCTTGAAGTTTATGTAGAAAAATAAATGAGTAAAAATAGGCAGGAAAATTCTAAACAATAAAGTATAATCACAAAGTATAATGACACAGTATGAATAGCTAGTTCTGACCAGTAGATACCGTAATGACAGATGAAGGATTGCTCTTGTGACAATACTTTTGCCCATGAGAACAAGAAGTGAATTTGACAGATATTATTAAGCTAAACAAGTCTTTTCCATCCTTTACTTTTAAGGGGCTTGAACTCAGGAGTTCATGCTCTGTCAGCATTGTGGCTCAAGTCTGAGATAAAAAAAAAGTCTTACAGACTTCACTGCCGGGACTGGCTTCAAACTGTGATCCTTAGATTTCAGCCTCCTATGTAATTAGGATTATAGGGCTAAGCCACCAGTGCCTAGCTAAAATGAAACTTTTTAAAAGTAAGCATAGCTATTGCTTTGCAATAAGGTTTTTATTTCCTATTTTGTCAGTCCTCACAAAATCACAGTCTTATTTGAAATATACTACCAAATTTTTTTTGGTCAGTCATGGAGCTTGAACTCAGGACCTGGGTGCTGTCCCAGGGTTATTTTTCTCAAAGCTAGCACTCTATGCCTTTGAGCCACTGCTCCAATTCCAGTTTTCTGGTGTTTTATTGGAGATAAGAGTTTCATGGACTTTCCTGCCTGGGCTAGCTTTGAACCATGATCCTCAGCTCTTAGCCTCCTGAGTAGCTAGGATTACAAGCGTGAGCCACCATGCCTGGCATAGAATAATTTTCTTGAACTTTTTTTTTTGTTTGTGATTCACCACCTACTTCTTACCAGTCCTGGGGCTTGAACTCTGGGCCTACACATTGCTCCCCAAGCTTTTATATTTAAAGCTAGTTCTATACCACTTGAGCCACAGCTCCAATTCTTACTTTTTGTACTTAATTGGAGATGAGAGTTTCAAAGACCTTCCCTCCTTGGCCGGATTGGATCACGAACTATTTTAATTAAGAGAAGGATCAACATCAGAGAGAGTATTTTCTTTGGACACTAGAATACAAGTGCTGGTGAAGGTCAATGTTTTGTGTGTGTGTGTGTGTGTGTGTGTGTGTGTGTGTGTGTGTGTGTGTGTGTGTGTGTGTGTGTGCTGGTTGGTCCTGAGACTTAAATTCGGGGCCTGGGTGCTGTTCTTGAGTTTTTTGCTCAAGGGTAGGGTTCTACCTCTTGAAATAAACTCCACTTCTGGCTTTTTGGTGGTCAATTGGAGATCACAGTCTCATGGACTTCACTTCCAGGGCTAGCTTCACACATTGATCTCCCTCATGTAGCTATGTGTGAGCAACTGATACCCTGTCACAGGTCAATTATTCTTACCTGGAACAGATATATCACAATGTACTACCACAGTGTTAGGAACTTTCTGGTAAATATCTAAGGAATTAACTTCAGCTAGTCTCAACAGAGCTGAGGATTAACAGGGAGACTAGAATAGGCTACCTGAGGAAAGGACACCCAATAACTATTAGATGCTTTTGGGAGCTAAAGACATGGGTTCCTTGAGAAATCCTTTCACCTCTGTCACCTCTGCCTGACCACACGAGGCTTTGGAAAACATAGTTCTCTAATCTTAGCTTTTGAAGCTAGAACAAAAGCTCATATAGCTTCAATTGCAAACCACACTCCTTCATGTAAAATGCGGAGTTGGCCACATCCTGTTGCTAGCCTTTCCTCTTTGCAACTGCTTATATTAAAAATTCACTGAACTACAATGTGGGCTGCTTCAGTCTCCAAAACATTTGGATGCTGACAGCCCACTTGGTCCAAATTTTCTCTGTTATGTGTGTGTCTTTTCCTCAGTGTTCTACCATCTTCCCCCAGAGACAGCTTGATTCAGCTACTCTGTGGAAAAACACTTGCTTTAGATATCATCTGGTAGAATTCAACTTGCTTGTTGTGTAAAATAGTTTATGACTAAATTTTTGTTTGATAGTGACATATAGAAAAATTGTTCTTGATCCTAGCAATGTGACAAAATAGTCACTTATTTTATTCACCTTTTTAATGTACTGAGATTAGCCTAAGGAGAGTAATTAATGTTTCTAATGGAGAACACTATGTAATTAACTAAATCCTGTCTTTTGATTTAGTGATATCCTATTTCCTTATCAAATGGCTCATAATATATGCAGAAATATATATATATTTATACGTGTGTAAGAATATATAATTTTTACTCAGTTCTTTTCAAACTTCAGAAGGTATTTATTCATTTAATGAATCTTTCTTTCCTTTCTTAAATCTTGTGGTGCGGGAATGGATCGCAGGGCTTTGCATATGATAGGCAAGTACTCACTCAATCACTCAACTACATTCTAAGAACCATCAAACACACATTGTATCATTAGCGCCAGAACCTATGGACCATATTTAGGTCATAGCAATACAATTGAAGTAAGGAAGCTGAATCTAAATAACTTCTTACAGCCATCCTGGTGCCTTGTTGGGTGGAGGGGGCTTTCCGTCTTGTTCTGAAAAGCCTAGAGGTAACAGAGGCCATACACTGAATTGTAGATGTCATGCTGTTTAGCCTTAGGAGAGTTTTGCCAATGCTCATCCTTGATTACCTCTCTAAATGATTTGATTCCTTTACCTCTGAGTATACTCCTTTATGGAAAGTCTAAGCTGACCCCTGAGCTACTTCCATAGATGGATAATTTTGCTGGTACCTGAGCTACTTCCTAATGTGGTCTTCCTCATATGGTTTGTTGGGTTTGAATGTCCCCACCTAAGCATGTGATTTTTGTCCTTGAAAGCTTGGTTGAAAGTCTGTACTGGGCTGCAAATCTTTGAGACAGGAGATGACCTGCAGACTCTGTCTCTCCAATACAGACTGTCAATTTGATCTCTGAAAATGTGGCTTCTTTGTTTCTCACAGACTGAGTTTTCTTACAACACTGTCCAAGTAGGAGCACAGGATGGAAGAAAAACAAAAACAAGAACCCTCAACTTTACCACAGTACTTGTTAGGAAAATGGAGGAGAAAGGAAAAAGCTGGACTTGATCTTCAATAGGCTTGGATTGTTTGTTGAAGCATGGCAAGGGGCATAATTTTCCCATAGAAATGAAGGTTGTGGATGGAGATGGGGTTGGAATTGGGTCCAAGCAAGGACAGAGAGGTTATTAAAAAGCCTACTGGGGGTGGGGAAGTGGCGGGGGGTTTTCGGTTAGGCCCACAATGGAATATTGATGGCCAGTCTTAAGTTGTATTGCCCTGCCTGCACATCATGCACGTGGAGCACACGTGGGATTTTGCCTGTATACACCTGGGAAGATAGGGTGAGGGTCAGTCTTTCATATTCGATCTTTAGATGGATAAGAATATTGGGACAAGTGAATCAATTTTTTGAGTTGTTGATATATTTTAGATATAAGGCCTTTGTCCGTTGTTTGGTTGGTGAAGATCTTCTCCCACTCTGTAGGCTTCCTGATTAATTTACTAGCTATGTCCTTTGCCATACAAAAGCTCTTCAGTTTAATGCAGTCCCACTTATCCAGCCTTTCTCTGATTTGTTGTGATTCTTGGTCCTTATTAAGAAAGTTTCGACCTGTGCCAAGGAGGCCTAGTGTATCTCCTATTCCTTCCTGTAAAGTTTTCAGTGTGTCAGCTTTTACCTCCAGGTCTTTGATCAATTTGGAGTTAATTCTAGTGCAAGGTGACAAAGAAGGATCCAACTTTAGTTTTCTGCAGGTGCTTAACCAGTTCTGCCCGTACAACTTGTTGAAGAGGCTGTCTTTCTTCCAGTCTATTTTCTTGGCTCCCTTGTCAAAGATTAGGTGGCCATAGGTCTGTGGTTCAATATCTGGGTCCTCAGTTCTATTCCATTGGTCTTCAGGCCTGTTCTTGTGCCAGTACCAAGCATGAAGAAATGCTTAACATCTCTGGTTATAAAAGAAGTGCAAATCAAAACAACTCTAAGATTCCACCTCACTCCAGTTAGAATGGCCAGGATCAGGAAAACGAATAACAACAGATGCTGGAGGGGATGTGGCCAGGAGGGATCACTACTACATTGTTGGTGGGAGTGCAAACTCGTTCAACCACTATGGAAAGCAGTGTGGCAGTGCCTCAAAAGGCTAAACATAGAACTCCCCTATGACCCAGCAATTCCACTACTTGGCATTTACCCAACCATCCAGAAACAAGGGCACACTAAATCCACTAGCACAACAATGTTCATTGCAGCACTATTCAACATAGCAAAGATATGGAACCAACCTAGATGTCCCTCAGTTGATGAGTGGATCAACAAGTTGTGGTATTTGTACACATTGGAATTCTATGCTTGTGTCAGAAAAAATGACATCGCCCCATTTGTTAGGAAATGGAAAGACTTAGAAAAAATCATATTAAGTGAAATAAGCCAGACTCAGAGGAACTTAGGCTCAATGGCTTCCCTCATTTGTCATAATCAGTAGAAACCTTGGGCTCTACTAGTAGAGATCTGCAATAGAGCAAAATCTTGATACATAAGGCCATATAGTATGAAGCTAATTGAAAGGACCTCCAGGATATTGAAACAAAAGCCATATAACGAATGATTGTTGTCCTTAATGTAATATGTTATTTATCATCTCCTTTGCTGTCCTTTGGGTATCTCATATTGTTACAGTATCTCACTTTGTTATCTGATATATTGAATTTATTGGTATTTGGTTATTTGAAATTGGATAGGGAAGGGGGGAAAACCAAGACGGGTGGGGGGGGGAGGGTAATGGGTACCAAGACATGTGAAAGGGTATCAATGTATGTGAATTAATGCACCTTCTATCTGGCAAATATCATGTAACCCTTTTATTAATTACAATAAAAATAATAAATAATAATAAAAAAAGAACTAAAAAAAGAACATTGGGTCAAGAGGGAAGAGATAAGTCCTTCACCTAGGGTCTTTGGAAGGATAAAAAGATTGGGCTGGAAGCGGAGACCTGGAAAGAGGTCAGATTTTTTGGGGGGAATTTCTTTGTCCTATTCTGCTTGGAGTTTACTGCCCAAATGGTTCTGTTTGTCAGATTTTATGGTAGAGGTTTCTTCCTGACACTAGCCATCTTGCTCTTTCAGATAAGGCCAAGAGTGAAGTTTCCCTGAGAACCAGGAAAGATCCCCAGGGGAGGGTGGTCAATGTGCCATGGGAGCAAAATGGAGTAATGACAACAAAGCAGAATCCCATTACTGGAAACCTTTATCACACACAAATTGCAAATAAGAGGAATCTGAGTACTCATTTTGAGAATCAGGAGAGAGTTGCCTGGCCTTGATTTGCACTGGTAACCTTTAACTGCACTTTTCTGTGGCCTTTGGATTCATCTAGGAACAAACCTCAAATCATTTCATTTTCAGAGGATCTTAGGACATCTAGAAGTCAGTCTGAAGTTGTTATGTAAAGGAAGGGCACAAAGATTTCTCTGCTTAGGAGGAATTGGTTTCAAAAATTCACTCATGCTTTGAACATGTTTAGATATAGTTCTTCACCTTTTAAGACACAATTCACCCAGATAAACGAGAGATTTGTTGAAAAATACTATGGGCTTTGGAAGTTAAATGAAAGGCCTATTTTCAAAATATGCCTTATGCAGTGTGGGTCAAATCAGGTAATCCTCTTTTTATGTTATTTGAACATAATAAAAGAAAATTCTAAGACACTGCTGTTTTATGAACAGAAATCAGTAAGGATGAAGGCCACATTCTAACAAGCATATCTGTAGCAAAAGATCTTTGTATATTAGAACATGTTATTTGGTCATTCAGAGCCTATTCTCCATTCACAAAATGAATAGATGCTCACATCTTTTTGCCAGAGTTGTAGAGAGGATCAATGAAATATTGTATGGAAACCTAGCAAGCACGTGGCACACAGCAATTGGTCAACAAGTTAGATAGCACAGCCACTTGCCACTTACCAATATTCTTACTGCTAATAATAAAATATGAAATAAAATAATAACAATAAAATAAAAATGAAGGCATGTCTTTTCTGCTCTAATATGACCAGCATTACAGTTTGCTAACATTTTGGTTACAACTTGAGGGCCAGAAAAATTGAAGAACATAGAAAAGTAAAGTAAATTATTTAACAATAGAATTTTTATATTCTCTAGCCTTGGGTCTGCTTGATTGTATATTATCAGAGTAGAACTAAAGCCATCCTGCGCCTTCATTGGTTCAAACATGGCTGTGAAGAATGGACTTGTATTAGCAACAAGCTCACTCTAAGTCATTACATTTTCTATAGTTAAGCAGTTTTGAAACACATTTTCTTTAATGGACAGATTATTTTAGCTCCTTTAGAGCCATTTCCACCTATGCTGAGCAATATTAATATTCAACTGTCATCAAATTAATATGTGTATGAATACATGTGTATTAGTAGTAGTAGAAACTGATATGAAGTATATGCGCTGAAGTTTTTGGTATAGAAAAACAAATAATCACGATCTCAAAATGTGACTATGTAGTTAGAAGGCATAGAATTTCTTTGTTGCTTTTTTTTCTGGAATTTGCAATACTGGAGATAAAACTCAAGGTCTAGCTCTTCCTATTTAGATGCTCCAGCATTTTAGTCATACTTCCAATCTCTTTTTCTACTGGTTATTTTATTTTTTGCCAGTCCTGGGCTTAAGCTCAGGGCCTGAACACTGTCCTTGGGGTTTCTCAAGGCTAGAACTCTACCACTTTGAGCCTCAGCACCAGTTCCGACTTTTTTCTAGATATGTGGTACCAAGGAATCGAACCCAGGACTTCGTGCATGCTAGGCAAGCACTCTACTACGAGGCCAAACTCCCAGCCCTCTACTGGTTATTTTTAAGGTAGAGTCTAACTTTCTGTCTCAGCCAGCCTGAGTAATTATCCTTCTACTGGGCTTTCCTCATGTCCTTGGGGATGATAGGGATGTGTCACTGCACCCAGTTATAGTGCTTCCTCCATAGCTAGGATCACAGGCTAGTGCCCCCCCCCCAACCAGCTATTGGTGGAGTTCCATGAACTTTTATGCTTGAGCTGGCCTCAGTCTACAATTTCCTATCACTGCCTCCTAGCATAGCATTATTGATGTTTAATTAAGTGCTCATGGGTTCAAATGTTCTTAAAGATAGCATAAGATTTTCATTTTATTTTCATCCTCCAACCAATTCTTGTCTTTCATTATTATAGGTCTTGCAAAAAGGGAATGAATTTGGCTTCCAACTCATTCTTTCTAGTCTTTCAGGCTAGGTCTTACATTAACCTGGAATAAATAATCAAATAAACAAAACCATGTTTGTAAAATAGAAATCAGATTGTGTTTGTTCCTTCTAACATCCATTTTCTAGGAAGAAGCCAAAATTCTCATTTCAAAAAGCAAAGCAGATTAGGTTATTTCCTTGTACAAAAGCTTCTATTGCCTTCTAATTAAGCCAGTAAAAGAATCTAAATTTCAGGGCTAGGACATGGCTTATATACTAGAACAATAGAATAATACAGTACTTGCTAGTCTGAGACCCTGAGTTCAAACTGAGTATGAATCTGGACAGGCCTTATATTATCTGGGTCCTGCTTCTCTTTTTATTCTCATCTACTACCTTCTCACTATCTTGCCATTCCTGAAAGGTACAGTTGGTTTTAATCATAGGGACTCTGTCTTCTGTCTGCTCCTAGTGCTCTGATTATTTACACTGAAAGACTTTCAGATTTCAATTCAATGGGTTCTTTCTTGGTGCTGCCTTCCTTGTCTATTTATTCAAAAGTAGCAACAACCTCCAAACACTACTACACCTGTGATTTTTTTTTGCCAATCCTGGGTTTGAGCTCAGGGCCATCACAGTCCTTGGACTTTCTCAAGGCTAGAGCTCTATCACTTGAGCCTCAGCACCAGTTCTGGCTTTTTTCTATGTATGTGGTACTGAGGAATTGAACCCGGGTTTTCGTGCATGCTAGGCAAGCACTCTACACTAGGCCAAACTCCCTGACTATACTTGTGATTGTTTTGTATTCCTTAAGGGTGTTAGGGTTTGAACCCAGGGTCTCACACCTACTAGGCAAGTGCTCTTGAGCTACGTCCTCAGCCCTTTACCTGTTATATGTATAACCTTTAATTCATCTCCAGCCCTGTATTTTCTTCTATTAGTTGTTTATAGGATAGGATACTGCTTTTTGCAAAGAGTCCATAACTATTTCAACCTACCTTAGGCTTTACCATGTTCAGCTTTCCTTCTGTGGATGTACAGTCTCATGGACTACTCTTCCTAGGCTGGCCAGAAATTTCAGTACTTCCAATCTCAGCCCCCCATATCCTTGAGATCACATGCCATTGCCCAGCTATCGGTTGAAAAGGGATATCTTGAACTTTTCTTCCAGGGCTTGTATCACACAATGATACTCTCCAATTCTTAGCCTTCCAAACAACTGGGATTTGCAGGCATGAGCCACTGCCATCCAGCTGGAACATCTCTATTTTTTAATATTTCGAAAAGACATAAAAATCTTATATTTTATTGATATCATTATATTCAGAGAGAATAAATACACGTTAATTTTCACTTTGTCAGGAGTATGGTTTCACTTTTTCTTATTAAATATTCATCAGAGTCTGAGATTTTCAAAATGCAAGTTAGTAGCAACACTTATACCCTTACTTCCTCAAATAGGAGAAAGCTGCATAATTCTTAACAGGAAGACTATAATCTTTGTTTTCTTTCCTTCATATATTTTTATTGTAATTAATAGAGGGGTTACAATTATATTCACCAGATAGAAAGTGCATTACTTCACAAACATTGATACCCTTTCTCATGTTTTTGTTCCCATTCCCTCTCCCCATCTCCCCTCATCTTGTTTTCCCCCTTCCTGTTCCTATTTCAAATAAACAAATAAATGTATGTACAATATACCAGATAACAAGGTAAGATATTGTAACAATATGAGAATAACCAAGGGACAACAAAAGAGAAGAGAAATAACACAGTACATTAAGAACAACAACCACACATTAAATAGCTCTTGTTTCGATATCCTGGAGGTTCTTTCATTTAAGGAAGACTAGAATCTTCATCAAGTCTATATAGCCTTGCATGGGCATGGCCTGGCCTCTAGCTTTCCTTTTTTCCATGTTAGTCCATGCTCATCTAGATCACTTTTCTTTTAGCACAGGTAATTTTTTTCTGATTCATCAAATAGATCCACTCTCTTTTGTCTTAAGATATTGGCAATGAACCCCTGTGTCTGTCTCCAGGATGAATAACTGCAGTCTTCCTTCTGATCTTAGCTCAGGTATCACTTTCTCATGAAACTTTTTCTAATTTGTTGACCAACTCAAGTCCCCGAGTTATGTGTATGACATAACATCATGTATCATCTTTCAGTTCTAGAGTGGATATTTGTCTTCCATATATTTTCCTCTTGGCAGGCTACTAGTCAATCTTTTCAGTCAGGAAATCCCTACTGTGGATATTCTGGATCAACATATTATGTAACAAACTAACAGCTAACTTGTTATAGATATATTTCAACTTGTGAGGACAAGATCACAGTAAATCCAGGAAAGGCTGTAACTCCCATTCGTAACAGAGATTTATACTGTCATAACAAATGATCGCCAAGTTGATGGATTAAAATGACACACTTAAATTTCTGGATATCAGAAATTTAAATTTTCACTAGGCCAAAATCCAGGAGGCTATATAGCCTTAATCTATAAAAGACAATAGAGGGATTTCTACTACTTTGACTTTTCTTCTAGAGCTACATTCCCTATATTAGTTGGTCTTGATCCCTGACTCCATTTTCTTTTTTTTCTTCTATGTATATGGTACCGAGGAATCGAACCTGGGCCTCTGTTCATGCTAGGCAAGCACTCTACCACTAGGCCAAACTCCCAGCCCCCCTGACTCCATTTTCAATACGAGCATAGAACCTTGTGTCTTGATCACACTGCCTTTGTCCTTTCATTTAGAAAGCACCCGTCTCTGCCTCCTTCTAGGATAATTGTGACATACTGGGCTTATCCAGAATAATTTCTCTATCCAAAATCCTCAGTCCTTATCCTTTTGCCTGCCCAAATTGCCAGCATCACAATTCTGATAATTTTGGGTGGTTAAATGTAATAGTCTATCTGATAACCAAAATAGCTACAAAGCAATCACCGAGGGAGTAACATATACAGCATGGCTATGCTATACATAAAGATGATTATATGTCCCAAAGGACAAAGCAGAAAGGTACACAGTTCTATCACAATTCAGCACAGCTTACAAATTATGGAACTCAGGAAAAGTTAGTTTTAATTTTTGTATCTTTTGTAAAATGGGGATCATTCTGCTTAAACATCTGTTCTTAAGGAATAAATTACACAGTAGAGGGAATCACACAATGTATCCAAGACACAAGTAAATGTTAGTGACTTGTCATTGACTTTATTAGTTGGCGAGATCATTATGCATTTGGATGCACGTTTTTTAGCTTTCTTCCCAGGCTGATAACTATACCAGCAAGAAAATTTCTGTGGAAGAGACTACCAAAGGATGATGCAATGTCATAAAAACTTGGGATCTTTTGGAATTCTTAAGAATAGATTTAACTAAATGCTGACCTCAGATTACTTGTAAGGACAAGAGCAGCTTATTTGCCTTGATAATTCCATATCAAAATAATTTATAGCTAATAGAAATAAGAGGCAATTATTTAGCAATTTGATTTTTACATTTAGTATTTATCAAGAAAAGCATCTTAGAGAACTTAGTTCTTTTTGTCCCCTGAGATTGAAAAGTCGTAATTCACTAATATTGAGTAAATGTCTCATCGCAGAGATGAATCATAAAAATGATAGCTTAGAGATTCCTGTCAGAAAGCCTCTTAATATTTATTCAACACAATGCAGAAGGAAAGAAAAGATCATGTACCCTGTGTAATCTAAAAAAATTGCCAACATCACTAATCTAAAATGGAAGAAATAAGGAGGTCTTTAAAGCGCTCATTGTAGACAAAGAAAAAAGTAAGTTTCCAGGCAATCAGATCTCAGGCACTAGGATACTTATATAATGCTATTCACTGTAGAATTATTTATAAAAGAAAAAATGTGGTGCATTCCAGCTGACCATTAGTAGATGATTGATTAGATAAACCATACTGTAGATTATGATACAACATTATACACACTGATATAGGTTCTAGTGTATACACAAAGTATACAGGTACAGTAATCACATGAGATTAATCATAAAGGGAAAAAAGAAAAGAAATAACTTCACATAGTGCATTAAGAACAACAATCACAAAAATAAACCTCTTGTTTTCATATCCTAAAGTTCATTTATTTTCTTCTTCATATTGTATATATGTTTATTTGAAATATGAAAGGGAAGGGGAAAACAAGATGATTGCAAGGGGGTGGGGGGAGGGAAAGGGGCACAAATACATGAGAAGGGTTATCAATGTTTGAGAAGTAATGTACCCACAACCTGAAACTGTAACTGTAACTCCTCTATACATTAGCCCGACAACAAAATACAATAAAAAAAACAGATGTGCTCCTAAATTGAAGTCTTTATTCAGAAACAAAATAGAATAATATTTATTTATATAAAATATCAAAACATACACATAGTATAATGGTAGAAGTAATTGTCTCTGCTTTTGTTCTAGGAAAAGTGCATCTGTGTTTCACTATAAATAACAAGAAGCAATTTTTAAATATAAAAGTGTTTGGTAGTTATTAACTAATTGTTACATTCTATTTTAGTTGGAATAGAATTGTAAGTTTCTTCTCAATATTTTAAGTTTACTCCATTATTCTGACATCCAGTGTGAATACTACATAAAAATTAAATTAACTTTTCTTATTAACATAACTTTTTTATTTCTGAAAAGTTTTGGAATTTTCACTCTTATTTCCCTAGTATTTTGAAATTCTGTACTGTTTTTAGTTAATCTGTCTGAAACTACACACTGCTTTTCTGTATCTCTAAAATATTTTTTCATGTAATTTACCTTATTCTTTAGAGTCAAATTTTCTGGGAAATCTTCTAGATTTTATTTATCAACTTATTCAATGCATTTTAATAATCATAAATGTAATTTCAGAGAGATATTAAATAATCTTAGAATGCTCCTTTACTGCTGAATCCAGTTTTGTTTATTGTATACAATAACACCATCAATTTCTCATGACATCTAGTGACTTTTAGAGGATCCTACTAAAGAAGGTGGCGGGAGCTAATGTTTTCATCCCAGCATACAGTGGGGTATTTCTGGATTAATGTTGCTTAGGGCTGACAGAGGAGGGAAAAAGGTTGTAGAGAATACATGGTTACCATGGGGCTGTCATACCCTAAAGTCAGGGTTAACAAAATAAATACCCATGTAAACAAATGGGAGAAGATTGCTAGAAGAGTATTCATTAAAGAGATGTTTCCTGTTCAGAAAGACAGTTCCCCACACACTCAGTAAAATATATTCAAATGGAAGTAATATAGCAAGGAACGTGTTGTGTGCTGCTGGCTGCGATGTTGATATACAAGAGATCCTCTGGGACAGTTGCTCCAAAAGGCTATGTATGTTCACACTGGCTGTATTAAACTCCTGTCCTACTAAACCTGTAATAAACTTCTAATTCATAGAGAAAACGTCAAGAAAGAGGCTGTGGATATAACTTGGTGGTAGTGCACTTACTGAGTATTCATGATGTACTAGATTCCATTTCCAACCTTATCCCATCCCCATATCCTTCCAGCACTACCACCATGACCACCACCACCCAAAGCAACAACAACAACACCTAAACAATAGAAACAATAACAATAGAAAGGACTATATAACAGAAAAGGTAGGCACTTGTATATTACAAATGGAAATAATTAAACGTTCTTCCCTTCACCTAGACAAATCCTAATTATCCACCAGATAAGCAGAGTAAGTTTGATCAATATCGGCAACGAGGACATTTCTACTATATTTCTTGTTGGAATCTACATCTAAGACAAATGACCAAAGTCAGTATCTCCATAGGCCTCTATAAAAATGCCTGATACAAATGTGAACTCCTCTGAATGTATGTCTCATGACTATTAGGGGAAGGAGGGAGGGGAAGACATTTTCTGGACGAAAATAGAAGACATACATTTCATATCATTTATATTGTCCATCAGTTCACCTGAAATTAATTCATTGACATGGAGATCACTGGGATTCATCAAATGCCTCTTTAGGCCCATTATTCATAGTTTCTTTCTATCAATAATATCAGAGAAGATATATCAGCAATGAAAATAATACAGTGCATGCACTTAAAGGCCCATCTACCTAAGAGGCCTCAATTATGATAAGATAACCACACATTTTGCTTTTGCTCTCCAATATTTGGCACAACAGTAATATTTGACAGCATAAGATTAACAGGAGAAACAAGAGGGGAAAGAAGCAGCTTAGGAAGAAGATTAAAATGAATTTTTCAGTCACTTACATGCTACGTGATTCAAAAGACAATGTTTTTATTCTTTCATTAAAATTTTAATAATTTACTAGAAGGATACAAAGATGAATTATGAACTTCTTCATAAAGGCAGCCTGGTCTCCTTTAGGCACAATTTTCTCTGTATTTCTATCTATTGTGTTTATGTCTCTACTACAGAATAGATTCAACTACCCTCTGAAAACTAAGAAATACATTATAAATATATACATATATAAAACATATACAGGCTTATATGTACCTATACACAAGTTGATTGAAGTATGGTATAAACAAGGAAGAATTCTAATGATATGACTCCTTTGAATAACTCACAGTTCAAAAAAAATGAATCCAAGGAAGCTAGAATTTGTGTGGTGTTAGGGGAGGTCTAGGGGCGATCCAGGCTAGATAATGGAGAAATGGGTGGGAAAATACAATAATCATATTTAATGGAGATAAGTGAAAATGGAACTAGGTAATTTGAAGGGATGGGTAGGGTTGGGAGAATAATGATGGAAGGGGTGACATTTATCTATATGCAGTCTAACTAGGCACTGGTGCCTCATGACTGAAATCCTAGGCAATCAGGAGGCTAAGAACTTTGGGTGGTGGTTTGAAGCCAGTTTGGGGAGAAATATCTGCCTCTTTAATAAATCACAAAAAAATGAAAATGGAAATATGGCTTAAAGTGAAAGCGTGCAACCTTTTGAGGAAAGAAAGATCAAGGACAATGTCTGGGCTCTGAGTTAAGTTCCCATGACCAACAACAAAATGATGTATTATGTCTAGAGACCTGTATAATATATCATGTCCCAGTGTACTTTTTAAATCATCCATTGTATTTACTAGATTTATAGGCACATTCTAGTTACTCCAGATGAGGGAAACCAGAAAACCTGTTTCTTTGTATGTGACTTATTTCGCTTAGTGTACTTTTCTAAGACTATCCATTTCCTTATAAATGGTACAATATCATTCTTTCTAATTGAAGAGGGGAATTCCATGGTTTGTATATTCCACATTTTCTTGATCCATTTGTCCACTGAGGGGCATCTGGGTTGATTCCATATCTTGGTTATGGTAAACAATGCTGCAATGAATATGCTTGTGTTGTTGGCTTTATTATGGCCTTGTTTGTGTTCCATTGGAAAAATGCCCAGGAGTGGAATTGCTGGATTATATGGAAACTCTGTGTTTAGTGTTCAGAAGAACCTCCATATTGCTTTCCAGAGTTGTTAAACAAGTTTACATTCTACCAACATTATAGTAACATTCTCTTTTGGTCATATCCCTGACAGCATTTGTTATTGTTAGTTTGCTTGATAATGACCATTCTAACTGTAGTGGATATGGTCATGTAATCATATAAAATAATTCTTTACAAAATGAACTCGAAGTAAACGAAACAAGAGATTTTTGTTATTGTTGCTGTTTTTGTTGTGTTTTCCTTTTGTCTTGTTTGTTTATTTGTCTTAGGGAGAGTAAGGGGAGGCACAAAAAAGGTGGAACAAAGTGTGAACAATAAAACAGTTGTATTCACTAGGCACTATGTGGAAAATGAACTGACCTTCTTGTGTATAGGGACAAGAAAACAAACTGGGAGAGAGCAGGAAGGGGGAAGGGTGAAATAGTTCAAAAAGAAATATGCTGATTACCAGACTTATGTAACTGTAACCCCTCTGTATACCATATCTATAATAACAATAAATATATTTTATAATACCTTTATAACAGAATTAGAAAAAAGATGCATTGTATTCAAACTGTCATGTTGAATTGAAAGCTCTTTGGTACATATACTTAAAGAAAGTCACTAAATAAATAAATACTGTGATATATTAGATTTCAGAATCAGTGTCCTATTCTTTATACTTGATCTAGCATTAGCATAGGAATGGGCACATTTGCTAGAGACACATTTGAATTAATTAGCTAAATACTTATTTTTAAGGAAAGCTTCCATTTTGTTACTAAGCTATTTTAGTAGACTGTGATGAGGTTGGATTTTTTAAAAGCACAAAATAAATTATTTTAGAATAAGAATATTTGTTCAAATATAATTAATAAAGATTATAAAATCCATTTCATTTAGTGAGAGAACTACTAGGAGACAAAAGACTGCATGAACGATAAGTGGGAATATATTAAGGTCAATGCTTATTTCCCAATCTAGGAAAACATACGACAATGATCAACTTACGTTACAATATATTTATCCTTCCAAACAAAAGACAATAGGGCTGCTTTAGTGGTTTAAGTAGTAGAATGTCTGCCTAGCAAGCATGATCATCAGAGGCCCTGAGTGTAAACTTCAGTAAATACAAAAAAAGGAAAGAAAACCCAGGTATGGAATCAGATGTAGTGGCACACACCTATAATCTTAGCACTAATGGGGATGAATGAAGAGGTTTATAGTTTTGAAGCCCACTTGAGCTATATAACAAGATATTGTCTTGAAGGAAGGAAGGTAGAAAGGGAGAGAAAGAGAGGAAGGGAAGAAGGAAGGAAGGAAGGAACGAAGGGAGGGAGGGAGGGAAGGAGGGAGGGAGGGAGGGAAAAAGAGAGAAGAGGGAAAGAGTTAGACAGAAAGAAAGAAAGAAAGAAAGAAAGAAAGAAAGAAAGAAAGAAAGAAAGAAAGAAAGAAAGAAAGAAAGAGAAAGAATTAAGGAGAGGGAAATGGGAAGGAAGGAAGGAAGGAAGGAAGGAAGGAAGGAAGGAAGGAAGGAAGGAAGGAAGGAAGGAAGGAAGGAAGGAAGGAAGGGAGGAAGGAAGAGATGAAGACAGAAAGGAATGACAGAACCCATCACAGAGACAGCAATGAGACTAGTCAAGTATATGAAAGTTTGGCAAGGACTAGATAGCGTGTGTCATGTTTAGGGTGCCTGTCCATATTGGTAATGCAGTAAAGAAAAAGGAAAACATTATGTGATAATAAACTGTACAGTAAGCAGGGACATGGAAAACAAGGTCTAATGAGCTCCAATTTAGGAAAGGACTGGGGGTGACTGTGGGGAATGAATGGATTCTATCCCAAGGGAAATTGAAGAAGAAAGACAAAGGAAACTTGGTGATAATAAAGAGAGATTGCCTAATAGCTTGTTGCTGCTGGCTCATTCATGTAATCCTAGCTCTTTGGGAGGCTGAGATTTGAGGATTAACATTTGGAACCAGCTCAGTCAGATGAAAACTAGAGATTCTTATTTTTCAATTAACCATGAAAAATGTTGGAAGTGGAAGTGTGACTCAATAGAGTGTTAGCCTTGAGTATAAAGACCAAGCAAAAGTGCAAGGCCCTTAATTCAGGCCTTAAGACTAAAAAATATGTAAGTGTGGGGAGTAATAATAATAGATGAAAGAAAGCCTATTCAATTTTCATTCTGTTGTCAATATTTCTCTAGAAGAATGTTCTTCAAGCAGGAAATGTAGAAAAAATAACTGACTCTGATATTTGAAGAAGCAGTAAACAATTTTCTATTTTAACTTATTCAGTGCACTAGGTCACAAGTAATGTGCTTGGACAAAATTGAAACTAATCCATTACCAAAACAGATAGGTAATTGAAAAACCAAAAATAAAAACCCACCAAATTTTATGCAGGGATTACTAAAAACCCTTTTATTTAGGTTTGTAGACAAGAGCTAATGGCTAAGCTTTGAAAGAATTCAATGAATTGCATTAAGAGGTCAAGTCCCTGTCATTGTAGTAAATGAAATAGCCTATGAACACAGATGTGGTGCCACATGACTGTAATTTCAGCACTTGGGAGACTGAGGCAAGAGGATTACAAATCCAAAGCCACCCTTAGCTATAGAGTCTGAAAGAGAGCCCCTATCTCAAAAAGACAATCCAAAATAAAACAGAAGTTGAATGGAATATAAAAATGATGTTATGAGCCACCCCACCCAACAGAGGCTCAGGGAAGAGACAACACCCAAACTTTTGGACTCTTACCCTTGGCTTTGAAACTTACATTCTTTGTTTCCATTTGTCTTCTGCAATTTCCACTTCTCTTGCCTTTGTTTTCCTTTTAAGTATTTCTGTAAGTTGTATTATTGGTAAGTTGTGTATTACATTAAAAATTAGTTTAATTGTTAACCTCTAATTGCTTCAAAAGCTTAACCTTTAATCACTTTAACCAATATAATTTTAACAGCTTTATTTGAGGTCTAATTTACATGCCATAAAGTTCATTTGCTTATAATGCACATTTTTACATTTTAGTATATTCATAATGTTGTAACTATCAGCCTAATGTAATTTTAGAACACTTTATTCACCCTCAAAATGAATCCCAAATTACTATGTCATTTCCAATCATTACTGCCTCACTCCCCATACAAATATTACATACAAATATTAAGCATGATGAAATTACTTTATGCTTCTATAAATTTGTTCATTCTACACACTTTACATAAATAGAAAAAGTAGATTATATAATATGCATTCTATTATCACTGGCTGTTTTTCTTAGTATAGGATTTTCAAGGTTAATCCCTTAGCATATTTCAGTAGCTTTTTCATGGGCAAATAATATTCTATATTTGTATATGGATATATCACAGTTGTTTATCTATTAATCATTTTTTCCTATTATGAGAACTGATGCTATATTTATTTATGCACTGTTTTTCTGTGGAATATATATAAGTTAATATATATTATGTATTATATAGAATATATATAGTTTTATATGTGATAGTATATAATATAACATATCATTGTACTATGTTTTTGTGAATCCTGGGTCTTGAAATCAGGGCCTGAACACTATCCCTGATCTATTTTCTCACTTGTGCCATCATTCCACTTCTGGTTTGTTTGTTTATGCTTAATTGGTGATAGGAGTTTCTTGGACTTTCTTGCTGTCACTGGCTTTGAACTAGCATCCTCAGATCTCAGTATCTTGACTAGCTAGGATTGCAGGCATGAGCCACCAATGCCTGGCCCTGTGGGTAATAGTTTTACATTGCATGAGTACCTAAGAAGTGAACTTTCTGGGTAATCCTACTCTGTGTTTTAACATTCATATAATATAAAGCTGTTTTCTGAAGTAGTTATACTAATTTACATCCCTATTAGTAATTTACAATAATTGTCTATCACTTCCTACACATGATACTGACAATGCATTTTATGCTATTGCTAATAGTTTTTGGGGGTCATGGAGCTTGAACTCTGGGCTTGGGTGCTGTCCATAAGCTCTTCAGCTCATGGCTACTGCTCTACCCCTGAGCCACAGCCCCACTTCCCATTTTCTTGATAGTAGTTGGAGATAAGAATCTCATGTTATTTAGTGCCCTGGCTGGCTTTGAACCATGATCATCAGCTCTCAGCCTCCTGAGTAGCTAGGATTAAAGGTGTGAGCCACCTCACCCAGCTCTTGCACTTTTTTTTAAAATCTTCAGTTTTCTTTCCTTTCATGTGTCTGGATTCAGTACTAAATGATTCTGGCTTTATGGAATAATTTAGGAAGTATTCTCTTTTCTTCTGTTTGTATCAGTTTGTAAAAGATCTGATGTTAATGTTAATTTTATTTCCATATCTAGTAGAATTCACATGTGTACTTATCTGGGGCTCTATTTAATTTTGTTGGCTGTGGGGCTTAACTCTCGGCATAGGTGTTGTCCCTGAACTACTAAGCTCAAGGCTAGCATTCTACCACATTGAACCACAGTTCCACTTCTGGGTTTTTGGTTGTTAATTGGAGATAAGAGTCTCATGGACTTTTGTGCCTGGGGTGGCTTTGAATGGCCATCCTCAGATCTCAGCCTCCTGAGTAGCTAGGATTAGAGGCATGAGCCACCAGTCCGTGGCTGGGGCTTTTGTTTTTAAGTTTGGTTATTATTGTTGTTAACTGATATATAACCTTTGTACAAACTGAAAATTACTATTCTACTTCTTTTCATGATTATAAATTTTCTTTCTTCTTGAGTGAGTTTCAGTAGATTGTGTTTTGCTTGGGATTTTCTCATCACATTATAAAGTTATTGATTTTATTGTCATACAGTTGTTTGCAGTGTGTTCTTATAATCATTTTTATTTATATTAAATCAATAATGATTTACATTCTTTATGCCTAATTTTATTCATTTGAGTTCTGTTTCTGTTTGTTGTTTGTTTATGATAGGGTCTCATTATGTAGCCTATGTTGGCCTTGAACTCACCAATCCTCCTCCCTCAGCATCTTGAGTAAATACAATTATAGATGTATATCACTGCATTGGGCTTAATAATTTGAATTTTATCTGTTGGTCAGTCTAGCAAAGGCCTTCTAAATGTTGTTGATCTTTTAAAAGAACTAGTTTTTGGTTTTGTTGTTCTCTATTGATTTTCTATTCTTTATTTCATTTGTATCTGTCATAATGTTTATTATTTCTCTCTTGCTTGCTTTAGGCTGCTTTCCTCTCTCACTAGAATTTCTTAAGGCAGAGCATAAGGTTATTGATTTGAGATTATCTTCTTCAATGTGGGCATTTAGAGATATAAATTTCCCTTGAAAACACTGCTTTGATGTTTTGCTCTGTTGACTTTTCATTTTTGTTCATTTCAAATTGTTATAGAATTAATCTTGTGAATTCATCTTTTCATTATTTGCTATTTAGGATTATGCTATTCAATTCCTACATATACGTTAATTTTTAAATTTTACTCCTATTATGTATTTCTATTGTGAAATTTCTTATAACTGCAGAACATTTTTTGTATATTTTCAGTCCTTCATGTGTGCATATGTGTGTTTGCCTGGGGGCTTGAACTAAAGGCCTGGGCACTGTCCCATAGCTTTTGTGCTCAAGGCTAACACTCTACCACTTGATCCACAGTTCCACTTTCAGCTCTTGAATGTTAATTGGAAATAGGAGTCTCAGAGATCTTCCTGCCTGCACTGGCTTTGAATTGTGATCCTCAGATCTTAGCCTCCTGAGTATCTAGCATTTCAGGCATGAGCCACTGGTATCCTAATGACTCAGTCCTTTGAAACTAATTGGGATTTCACACATAGCTTAAAAATAGTTGGTCCATGATGGTTCAGAAGAACATATTTCCTGTGAATGTTATTTATAGTGCTTTTCTGTAGTACTTTTTGAGGGATAGGCAAAGAAGTTCAAATAATAAGAATGTTCTGACAAGAGGGCATTATAAATACTTTATATCTAATTATTTTTATTTCCCCAATGGCTCCAAAACTGCTATTTTTCTCAGCTACCATGGTTATGAGGCTGTACATTTTCATAAATGGCATGGAACTGAGGACATTTGGGAAAGTGGGGATGAATTAAAATTCCTTGAAGACTTGTTTGCCAGACTGGAGGCATAGCTCAAGTGGTTTAGTGCCATCTGTGAAGAAACAAACTGAAAGAGTAAAAGGGTCTGAATTCAAGCCATGGTACTATAGTGCAAAAAGGCTGTTCTCACCAAAACTAAGACTGTTATTCTCAGCAATTTTTATTGAACTAATGGGTTTAAGGCTGGTATAAGCATTCAGTTAATTTTAAGAGTCATAAAAATTATTTTGATAAATTTCACAAGAATTATCAGTACTTATGTAGAGGAACAAATTTACAGAAGTCCTCAATTCCCTGATCCAAAAGTCCCGTTATTCCAAAAGGAATGTTTGGGTTTTTTTGTTGTTGGTTTGTTCATTTTAGCCATTTTTACTAATTATATTATGTGCCTTTTATATTTTCATTTTTCATCTTTGTATATTTTTGTCTTTTGTTTTAGGTGTTAACATTTTCTATCTGACTAGTACTGCTTTAATTTGGAATTTCTTTCTTTTTTATTTTTTATTGTTGGGATAATGTAAAGAGGGGTTACAGCTACATTGGTCAGGTAGTAGGTGCATTACTTCTCACAAACTGATACTCATTCTACTTTTTTTAGTAGTATTAAATTTTATTCAATTTAAGATAATTCATTTTCACTTTTTCTTGTTTCTTTTTCTTTTGTTGTATTTTTCATTTCTTTCTTTCCTCTTCTTTTCCATATTCAGTAATTTGGTTATTTGTGTTCTTAAGAGCTGGTGAAAGTTTAGTTGCACAGGTATCATTTCACAAACCTAGGCTATTGTTCTGTATTAGAGTATGCATGCTTATTTCCCCTCAGCTTTGCCATGTTGCAACAAAGCTGCTGTCAATTCAGGTCTGTGGGTAATGAGTTACCCTAGAAAATTAGAATCTCAGGCTTATCCTATGCAGTGTTAATTGGATGCATACACTGTATAAGTGTGAAGAAATTAACTTTAAATATCCTTTGTAACTTGTTGGAAAAGTGTGTTACTGATTTTCAGATACACAGGAAGCTATATCTAATAGTGGTGATAATTTTCTATGTCACTTACAATGAAGTATCATAAACTGGGTGGCTTAAAACATCAGAAATATATTTCATCACAAATTTGTAAGGTAGAAGTATGAAATCAAGGTAGAAATGGGAATGATTCCTCTGAATGTTCTATTAAGAACTATGTCCTCCCTCCTTCCCTCCCTCCCTCTCCCCCTCCCTCCCTCTCCCCCTCTCCCCCTCTCTCCCTCTCCCCCTCTCCCTCCCCTCCCCCCTCTCCCTCTCCCTCCCTCCTCCCTCCCTCTCTCTCTCTCTCTCTCTCTCTCTCTCTCTCTCTCTCTCTCTCTCTCTCTCTCTCTCTCTCTCTCTCTCTCTCTCTCTCTCTCTCTCTCTTCTCTCTCTCTCTCTCTCTCTCTCTCTCTCTCTCTCTCTCTCCCCCCCCCCCAGTCCTGAGGCTTGAACTCAGCGCCTCCACTTGAGACACAGCACCACTTCTGGCTTTTTCTGTGTATGTGGTACGGAGGAATCAAACCCAGGGCTTCGTGCATGCGAGGCAAGGCAAGCACTCTATCACTAAGCTACGCTCCTGGCCGACGACCTTTTTTTTTTTTTGGTGGGTCGTGGGACTTGAACTTGGCCTGGGCACTGTCCCTGAGCTCTTCAGCTCAAGGCTACCACCCTACCCTTGAACCAAGATCCAATTCCTGTTTTCTAAAGGTTAATTGGAAATAAGAGTCTCAGGTACTTTTGTGGCTGGGCTGGCTTTCAACCTTGATCTTTAGATCTCAGCCTCCTGAGTAACTGGGATTACACGAGTGAGCTACAGCGCTGGCCCGACTTCTCTCTTTTTTTAATCTCCTAGCTTCTGGTAGTTATTTGCTGTTTTTGATGCCCCTTGATTTATAAATGTAACTTTGATCTTCGTCTCCATTTTGCATAGTGTTTTTCCGTATTTGTATTTATATCTAGTGTGTGTGTGTGTGTGTGTGTGTGTGTGTGTGTGTGTGTATCCAAATATCCCTCATCTTAAAAGAACATCACTCATTTGGTTAGGGCTTACTGTAATGCAGTATGACCTCATCAGAACTAAGTCAAACTGCAAAGAACTTATTTCCAAATAAATTCACCTTCTGAAGCTCTGGGTGAACATGGATTTAGGAGACAGGATCTTACCTAATGCAATTGTCTTGATTAACCAAGAGCTCAGAGAGTTATTACCATAAATTCTACTTGCTAAAATTACTGGAAAATAAATTTAAGACAAAAAACAAATGAGCAAAATAATCATGGAGGAACAACTTTATAGTGAATACTAAATATATTCAACAGTAGAAGAAAGGATAAAAATACTTATAAAAATAAACTATGTGCTAAAATAAAACAGCTAGACATGATAACAATGGAAAAGTTAACTTTGTCACTGCAGGCTTTCCACTTCAGGTCCTTCTGACTCGCATCTATCAATACATGTATCTTTCTAATATTCAAGAAGTGGTAAGGAATTAAATCTCCCCAGGAGCTAGGCACTGCTAACCTTAGATATTCAGTGGGATCTGAGGATTCAAAGCCAGTCTATGCAGGACAGCCTGAGAGATTCTTAGCTTCAACTGACTAGCACAAAATAGAGCTTAGGAGATATACCACTAGCATTTAACATAAAACTAAGGGGCACCACGTAGGCCCTGAGTCCAAGCCCCAATATAGGAATACACCACACACACACACACACACAATTTTCCCCTTAGGAGAAGTCTTCAGTTAATAATAATTGATACTTGTTTGGAGTTGGTAAATAAATACCTTAGAGCCTTTGATTGTTGAAGAGATGATTCTCTGAGTTTTTTTTCACAACATTAACTATTAGTCACCCACAGAGCTAACTATCTTAATACCACTTTCATTGGTTGCTTTGTCTTTCTATGTATTTCCTTTCTTCCCCTTTCTTCCTTTTTCATCTTTCACCAAAAACAAAAACAGACTTAAATCATTGTTTCCTTGTCTGCCTGCCTCTGAGGGAACTGAATTTAAGATAATATAACCAGCCAAAATTGATTGAGAAAGATAAAGTAGGAGGTATTGTGCGTATCTAATTGCTTCATCTGTAATTGCTGTGAGTCCAATGAGATAATTTTAAGCTGTAAATGAAGTCATAGAGGCATGCATAAGCATAGTTAAATATAAATGGTAAACAAAAAGTAATATAATTAACTAAAATTGACTAGTAGAACTGAAGCAAGAAAAAGAAAATGAAAAAATAACTATCATTGCTCAGATTTCATAAATCAAACAAGTGGAAAATTAATGGTATTATAGAAACTCACAGTTAAAG
Source organism: Megascapheus bottae (assembly GCF_031878675.1). NCBI lineage: Eukaryota > Metazoa > Chordata > Mammalia > Rodentia > Geomyidae > Megascapheus > Megascapheus bottae. Next base: position 25,108,468 of record NC_143547.1, read on the forward strand.
AATTAAGATGGCACAGTAGAGCTACTTACAACTATCTTCCCCATAAAAAAAGTCTAGCAAAGATGAGCACAATCAGCTTTTCCTGAATTTTGCAATCCAGAAAAGAGTTATTCAAGATAACTTGGCTAAGACTGGCCACAGATGACTGTAAGCCCATGAGTCAGGTAGCTGGGGAAGGAGGCTCTGCAGTAGGAGGCCAGCTTGAAATACATTTCAAATTCAAAGCCAGACTGAACTCAAAAGAAATGAAAAAAGTCCTGGAGCCAAGATGTGTCAGTTTGTGACCTGCCTGTTGGTTTACCGTTAGACCATATTTGCAAGCTGTCTGCATCTCACCTGACTCTGATTACCCAGTGTGAAAAGCCTTTTCCCTGAGGACGCGTAAGGACACGTATGAAAAAGAAATCACAGACAATTGCTTAACACCTTGGCTGCTTGAAGCAGTGGATAACAGTTAAAGCAAATAATAGGCTAATCAAAAAGCTGGAGAAACTGAGGAATGACACTCCACGGGGACTTTCAAAACTTCTAAAACAGTACTGGATCTTTAGAAGGCAGGCACATGCCTAAAGCTATTTACATGCCCAGGGAATGTGTAAATGCTCAGGAAAGGCCTGAAAAGGCCATACACTCTCACTTCTGGTTGACTATGAGTTATTGTACAAGTAGTAAATGAAGGTTAAGGCAGAATTATCAACAAGTTGAGTTTCAGAACCTCTCAGCAAATGCTCTGAGAGATGTATTGGTCCCAAACATGTAAGAAAACTCTATCCTATCCTGGCACAGTTAGCAGAGCTGTATGCTCAGAACTCAGGAGGCTGACGCTTGAGGATCATAAATGTGAGGCCAGCTTGGTCTATAGTGAATTTCAGGCAAGCCTGGTCTATATCGCAAGACCCTACCTCAAAAAAAGAGAGAAAAATCAAAGAAGAATCAAAGCAAAGGAGATAAAAATAAAACATAAGGACATAAAGAAAAGGAAATAGAAAGGAAGTCTCATGATTCACTACTAAGTCAACCAAGCAGTGACTCCCGTGGCCCCTCATGACAAGGACACAGATGTGGTTCTTCTTAGGTGTTGACTGAATTCAGGGTTACCTAGATAATATGTAAAGTACTACTTACAGTAATTCTGTTGTTTGTTAGGTATTTTGTTCATTAGTTGGTTAGTTGATGAGTTTTTGCCATGTTGTCTTGAACCCAAGGTATTACTCCTGTTCGACAAGTGCCCTATCATGGAGCTCCATTCCTATTCCAATTTCTGGATGTTTCTTTGAGGATGTAAATGAATATAGTGAATAAGAACAAGAATCATCCCTTCTGAACAAGAATTATTCAACCGGCTAGATAAGGACAGGTAAAGAGATAGGAAAATGGAAATTTCTTTTTTTTTTTTTTTTGCCAGTCCTGGGCTTGAGCTCAGGGCCTGAGCACTGTCCTTGGACTTTCTCAAGGCCAGAGCTCTACCACTTGAGCCTCAGCACCACTTCCGGCTTTTTTCTATGTATGTGGTACCGAGGAATCGAACCCGGGTCTTCATGCCTGCTAGGCAAGCACTTTAACCACTAGGCCAAACTCCCGGCCCCATGGAAATTTCTTAACTGTTGGAACTCAGCCACTTTTTAATCTGTTTCTGGGCATCAGAAATCCAGACTCTCTAAACTTTGAACTCTAAAACTTACCCAAGAAAATCCCTCTAGGAGGCCTCTGACCTCAGACTGAGACACATAGACCCTCATCTCAATTAAGAAGGTGCACCTGGTGGTTTAGGCCTTTTGTCTCAGCTTTGCGGGAGGCATAGCAAAAAGATCACAGTCTGAGGTGTGGCCAGGACACAACAGGAAATACTACTCCCCAAAATAATCAAAGCAAAAAAATGACTAGGGAGAGTGTGGCTCAAGTAGTATAGTGCCAAACTAACAAGCACAAAGACTTCAGTTGAAACCCCAGTACTGCCAAACAATTTGCCAAAATAAACACATATCTAGACACTTAATAAAAATTAGGCAGAACGATAAAAACAAAGAGAAAAATGATATCAGTCAAAGAAGAAGCTAGAAAATAGCTAGAAGGAAAGACAGCAAAATTTGGGCCAACTAAGAAAAGTTTTATTTCTTCCACAATTCTGTCTCAAATAAAGGCATTTTAGTTATAACTGGGAAAGTACCATTCCCAGAAGATTGCAGAAAGAACAAAAATATGCTTAAGCAGTATCACAAAAGTACACGTTAAAAATAGGACACATACAAAAACATAATATTGTGAAATGTTCTGGTAAGAATGGTAGTAATTCTAAACAATTATAGAATATAAAGAGGATAAAAGGCTACATTTTGTTTGCTAAGGTTTTAGTGTGTTCCCCAGAATTTATATATTGGAAATTGAATCCTCAAAGTTAAACATGGGGACTGTTTTTGGAGGTGAGGCCGTTGGGTGGCATTTAGGATTAGATAAGGTCAGAAGAAAGAGATTCCGTAAGACTTAGAAAAAAATCATATTAAATGAAGTAAGCCAGACTCAAAGGAACATAGGCTCAGTGGTTTCCCTCATTTGTCATAATCAGTTGAAACCTTGGGCTCTCCTAGCAGAGATTTACAATAGAACAAAACTTAGATACATAGGCCATATAGGATGATGCTAAACGAAAGGACCTCCAGGATATAGAGACAAAAGCCATATAATGAGTGATTGTTGTCCTTAATGTACTATGTTATCTCTCATCTCTTTTGCTGTCCCTTGGTTATCTCATATTGTTACAGTATTTCACCTTGTTATCTGATATTTTGTATATATGCTTATTTGGTTATTTGAAATAGGATAGGGAAGGGGGAGAACAAGATGAGGGGTGGGGATGGGGGGAGGGAATTGGGGACCAAGACATGAGAAAGGGTATCAATATCTGTGAAGTAATGCACCTTCTATCTGGTGAATATAATGTAACCCTTCTATTAATTACAATAAAAATAATTGAAAAAAAGAAAGAGATTCCATGATTTCATGGTGGCTTTAGATAAACAGGAAGATGTCTATTTGGCATCATTCTGAGCCATTTGATAGTTCCCATAAGCAAGAAAACTCTCATCAAATGTGGCCCTTTGACCACGAACCTCTAGAATCATGACCTGATTCTAAAAGATACATTTATTCATGCGTTCAGTTTTTTTTTTTGAGAGAGTGCCACACTATGTAGCCTGCGCCTCAAATTTGTAATCCTGCTTTGTAATCCTTTCTAGTGAAGGGATTGCAAGTGTGCAACAGTACTATACACACTCATCTTTTCTCTTCTTTTAATTCTTCTGTTTTCGTTTCTCTTTCTTCTTTTCTTTTCAATATATAACATATATCCCATCTGTGGTATTCAGTTACAGAAACTGAAATGGCTTAAGAATGTGTTTATAATAAAAGGGTGCTACTATCCAAAACTAGGAAAGTGAGACAGTAAGTTTTCTGAGTTCATTCTATTGCTCAGACTAGAAATGAAGAAGATTCCTCAGTATCTATGTCAAAGTCTTACTGCAGAACCCAAAATGCTAAATTACTCAACATCTTCCTAACATTCAGATTTACATTATGATAAACTATTAGTAGATACCAAAGAATTAAAGGAAAGATGGAGACCAGCCCACCTTCTTTTCTCTGTTTAGAGAATACAAGAAAACACTGCCAAATGTTGATAGCTATTCTTCTCAGTTTGCCTCATTTGGAAAAATAATCTTATGCTCTATTGAATTGCTTCTTTGTTGCATTGCTCAGTGATCAAATTTACATCAGTGGCACATTTTTCTTCTTTTTCAAGTGTCTATTTTCAGAATTAAATCAACTTAGGGATGGGTGTGGTATTATATTCTTCTAACTACTTGGGAGGCAGAATATGAGGCCAATCTGGGTAAAAATTTGACAAGATCCTCTGTAAAACAAATAGTTTGAGAGTATCGCTCAAGTGGAGATCAACCTCCAATTCCACCAAAGTATTTTAAAAGAAAATAATGGGGACCAAGACATGTGAAAGGGTATCAATGTATGTGAATTAAGGCATCTTATATCTGGCAAATATCATGTAACCCTTTTATTAATTACAATAAAAATATCAAAGAAAAAAATGAGTATAATTAGCCTTGTAGAAAAGATTCAAAGTTAGGAAACATGAATTTTGAGATTAAATGCATAATAGACTACATTTAGCTTGTTATTTTTTATATTGCTTCCGTTCAGTGGACTTTATGGCCTCTCTATAGTTACCTCAGTTGACTTGCTGAAATAACTTGCCTAGGTCCAAGGACTAAAACATGTAAAGTATTGTGTATAGTGACATCGTATTTTTCAGCCCTTGGGAAGGAAATCTAAAGTTTGTGTCTGATGAAGTCCTGTAATTCCAAAAGAGTATTTAACCATCCAACTACCGTGAATTTCAGAGGTTATGAAGGACTGGGAATTTCAGTTGGTGATCATCTCTGGATGTTGTAGAATCAGATTAATTGCTTTGCTCCTAAGTACACATGTCATATTTTATCTCCAGAGCCTAAGAATATATTCCTGCCTTCTTTATAAAGATGACCTACAATTCCAGATGTTCAGTGCTGAGGCTTCTACAAATTGGAAGGAAAATAAGGCAATCTCCACATTTCATTGCCTTAAAAAAAGATTGGTAGCATTTTTCTGAGTTGGTTGCTGAGAAAGCCTCATAACTCCTATATCTGAGGTAATTAATCTTAAATTAACGCTCTCACTGGTCAGCATGTCCACTCTCACATAAGTATGTCCTAGCTCTGGTTCAGAACTAACTTCCAGGTGATATGCAGAAAAGTAGTACTTAAAAATATTGAAATTACAATTTCCATACAAAATTTGGTTTCCAAAGCATATGCCAGTACTGGGTCTTGAACTAAGTGCTTAGTTCCTGTCCCTTAGGTTTTTTTGCTCCATGCTGGAACTCTACCATTTAAGGCATACCACCACTTCTGGCTTTTTCTTGGTTGATTGGGGATAAGAGTCTCATGGATTTTTTTTCTCTATGGGTTGGATTTGAACTGAGATCCTCAGATCTCAGCCTTCTGCTCGATTACAGGTGTGAGCCACTAATACCCAGTCAAAGCATGTATTTTTATATTATCTATGAGTGCACAGTTGTAATTATTTTTTGTTTTTTATTATTAACTGTTTTTTATTTTATGATTTACATTCAGAACCATTTTTATGGAGTACAAGGTAATATTTCAGCACATGTATACAACATGTATTGTTCAAATCAGGCTAATTAGATTTGCATTTTCTTAGCAGTTTTTAATGTTTGGGTCCTTCAAGCTTCTCTCTTCTAATGTGTCATAAAATATACAGCATGCTGTTATGAACTATAATCACCTCAGTCACTATGCTTTTTCAGTGGAGAAAATATTGAATTGCCTCAGGAAATGGACCCACATTTCTCTTGATAATTCCCTAGCCTATATATGTAACCAAATAGGGAACAATGTATTCAAAATTTTACATATAGGCTGTATTATTGAGTACCAAGGGAACAAATGAGACTATTAAATCTCCATGCTTATACACATCTATAATGCTGGTGGCAAATGGCAGCTGAAGCAAGAGGACTGCAATTTTGAGGCCAGCTTGGACTATGTTGCAAGATTCTATATTAACAATTAAGAAATAACAACAACAAAAAATCTATGTCCATACTGATATTCTCTCTACTAATTCTTATCAAGGTTCAAAGCCCAATAATCTCCCCTTGGCAAGCCATTCTTAGCACAGTAGTTCTACTCCTGATTGCCCATTGTGGGCACTAATTCTAAGGCAATGTCTGTCTTTTGATGTGTCCCAGGAAAATCCTCTCCCTAATTTACACCAGTATGAGAACTCTCTGTCATTTTACCTCATCTTTTGGAGTCCTACTGTCAAAATCCAAGCATAAAAGGCAGAAGCAGACAATGGCTTTCCACTTTTATGCCTGTCTTAGCAATTCTCTGAGAGATATTTTGAAGCTCCTCTTGAAATAACTGTGCCAAAGACCTGGTAATTGTTTTTTATGGTTTTCCAATGAAGTGTGAAGTCCTTCTAATAGCTGTCAATAGCTTTCTCTTCTCTGTAGCTGTGAACACTAAGAATAGGACTTTAACAACTTTTGTGAATTTTTTTCTCTTCTTTCATCACCACTTTATAACCATGTCTGGTTAGTTTGGTTAGAGACTGAACAGTTGGTATTAAATCCCTGAAAGAACCTAAGAAGGTTGGTAAGACCAATTCCATTGGATCCTCCTGGCTTTCAAACTAATATTTAAAAGGCACAAGAAATATCTCTTTAGTTGTCTAATAAAAATTTATTGATGTCTTATTCTGTGCCAGTCACATTGCTAGGAGCTGAAAATAGCAAATAATACAGACTCTCAAGTTTGTTTTCTATGAAGATTAAAATCCCTCCTGACCTAGGAGTGTGACTCCATGATAGGTCATTTGACTAGCATGTGTGAAGTTCTGGGTTTGATCACCAGCACTGTAAAAATAAATATGATAAGCAAAGCTAATCCTCCTAAATATTTATGCAAAAATAATTTGTTTTCATTTGGCTATTCCAATATTTCCTTTTTGTTTATCATTTAAAGACATTTTTTCACTACTGGGTTTCATCTTAGAGCTTCACACTTGTTAGATAGGCATTCAACATTTTGAACCATGCCCAGGCAGTTTTGTTCAGATAGAGTCTTATACTTTTTGATCAAGCTGGTCTCAAAGTGAAATCCTTCATCTTAGGCCTCCCGAGTAGCTGGGACTATAAATGAGGATCACCATTTTCAGCTTGTTTTGAGATGGGAGCTCATTAACTTGCTTTATTTTTGTTCAACATAATACAAAAGCACATATAAGTTGCCAGTTTTTGGATCTCATTTCTATGTGGTCCGAATGTCACCTAAAACCTAGGCAACTGTTTATGATTTTTCTCTTTGTAATCTATCTTATGTCAGCTTAACTCTCAGCTTAAGCTATTTCATACCTAAGAGTGTAGTGGTAAAGATTTACAATACAATGTTAACATCAAACAGTGCCATTCTGTGACCTGGATGGATCAAGGCAAGTGCTAGAACACCTTGAAATTGTATCTAAACAGAGATAGAGACAAACTCTGCTAGGTGAAAGTAATAAGCAGGGATCCATGAGTGCCTACTTTTTAAACTTGTTTGCTTGCTTTTTCCAGTTATAGCTTTGAACTCTCTAATCTATCCTCTTTGCAGAGAGATATAAGAGAATCACATATTTACCCATGTTTCCTGAGAGCATGAAGTCAACCAACACAAGCCAAATCCTACAAGTCCTTACAGTGGCCTTTCCTGAGATGTCCCCTTGTTATGTGCATTCTCCCTCTTTGCAATAAGTGATTAATTCATACTCTTCACATGTATGTGTGTTCCTGGTGGCATATAGATAACAGGCACTGATCTTTCAAATTTTCCAAATAATTTTTATTTGTGTAATGGTAGGAAACATTTTGGCTTATCAATTTGATTCATTTTGGGAATGGCCTCCTGATATTTCCTATTATTACGTTTCCAAAAAACAGTATTTATAAAAGAATGAATTTTTTCCACTTTCTCATTTCACCATTGATTTCTCTTATTCCCACTAACTATGTTTGTAGTAACTCATGAGTACTTTGTCATAAAAATGTTCCTTTTCCTCCTCTTCCTTCTGCCTTTCTTGTGTTCCACCTCCTCTTTTTCCTTATTCTCTCCCTTCTCCTAGTAGATATTTCTGGTGATAATAGGTATCCTGACCTTGATTTTACTTTAATGAGCATTTTGTTGAGTTTCTCACTATTAGTCATAATGCTGGCCCATAGTTTGAGATGCAAATTCCCTAAGGAATTGTGCTGCTTCAAATTCATCTCTATGCTCTGTAACTTAGAGCAAGCTATTTACACTTTGAGCACTAATTTGCCTATCCAAATATTATGGCATATAGCTTTGTCACAAATTAAGTTTTTCCTATATTTTTGTTATATTCTGTGCCAGTCACATGTTCAAAACATTAAAAAATGCTTACAATAGTTCTTGAGCCTTCCAAATTGTGATATAAATGGTTGAATTGTATAATATACAAGAATACAATAAAGTAGGTTTAGAACATATAGTAAAAACAATACCTCATTTATTATATTATATAATTGCTACTTCTAGCTTCCCGTTTCAGAATTTTTGCAGCGTTCGAGTTTTCTCAAAGGTTTTTGTAGCTTGAGGTGTGGTTCAGTGGAAGAGCATTTGCCTAGCATAGATAAGGATGCGTATTTGATCCTCAGGACTACAAAAGGAATGTCTTTGTGGGATCTTTAGCAGTATTCATCTGGCATATTATCCTTCCCTTCCCTTTCCCTTCCTTTTCCCTTCCTTTTCCCTTCCCTCCCCTCCCCTCCCCTCCCCTCCCCTTCCCTTCTCTTCCCTTCCCTTCCCTTTTTTTCTTGTTGGTTGTGGGGCTTGGACTCTGAGCTTGTGCCCTGTCCCTGAGTTCATCAGCTCAAGGCTACTACCCTACTCTTTGACCCGCAGCGCCACTTCTGGTTTTCTAGTGATCATTTGGAGATTAAGAGTCTCGCGATCTTTAGTGCCCTGACTGGCTTTGAACTGTGATCTTCAGATCTCAGCCTCCTGAGTAGCTAGAATTACAGGGGTGAGCCACTGGGCCCTGATGGCATATTATCTTCTGACCATCATCGGATTTTGTTCGACCCCCCAGAATTGACTGTGCTCACATAAGATAAATACTGTGTAATTCCTGATCAAGATATTCAAGAATGTGTAGTATATAAGCCTACTGTTTGTCGCCAGCTTTTTCTACTTCCTCCATGTAATCTTCTGCCCTGGATAGATTCAAGTATATCCTACATAGAAGTATTATAAACTAAAGGAATAGTTTAATCTGGTCTTTGTTCAGAATATTAAGTGCCTTATACATTTAAAATTTTTGTGAAACCTATGGAAGTAATACCTGGAGTTGTGTAAATGCAATGAAACTTTTCCTGTAATTATTTACTGTTATTATTTATTTAACTGATAGTTTTATCATTAACAGATGTTTAATTTGATCAAGTTCCTTTTGGCATTGAAAGAGATGATTTTGGTATTCAAGGAAATATTATATTGCATGGATACGGATGGAACTTAAAACCTAACACAATCTAGGCAAGTACTGTATCACTGAGCTACAACCCATGCCGAGTTACCTTTCGTTAATTTTGGATGAGCTGGGTATTGAACTACATGTCTGAATATACACCAACTTGGAATAAACTCATCACTGAACATGAAGCAAAACATTTAAGATATTTCATGAGTTGACTCTGATTTTCAGGGACTTGACTGTGGTCTATTAATTACTTATAATTTTTCTTTTAATTCAGAAATATTCATCAGTCTGTGAGTTTTTCAGTCTTTTTGTTGCTTTCTTGGGTCCTTAGTGTTGGTGCAGATTATAAGGCAAAAGACAGCATTAGAGATGTCGGATTTTTATTTCTTTAAGCCTTTTAATTTGGCAAAATTTTTTATTGCCAATTTGTGGCCAATATGTGCTAACCATTTTGCTTCTTGCTTATGAGTATGACTTTCATACTGCATATGTAAGAATTCTAAACATATTAAAAAGACTTCCATCTCAGTATTTAGGTTTCTAGTTTATATTTTTCCTGGATTCTTAGCATATATTATAGACAACTAAACAATATTTGGAGAATCACTTAAGGCTGCCTAAAAATTCAGTGTTATATTGAAATCACATCAGCAATTCCTTCCTTTCATGATATTATGCCATAGGTTTATAATCTGTCCTAAGGAAAAAAATGAATTTTTTGATGTTCTTGTGAGTCAGGAGAGAAAAAGGTAAACTCCTTCTCTGTACTTCTAGAGATAATAGGTTGGAATATGATTGGGTGAAAATTGTTTTTTCACTCAAGGTCATTCTACCTCACATTATCACCACTGAGGCATGCCTTTGAATACAGGAACATGCCCTCAGACAAAGATTAATTAGATGCAAAAGTTAAAAGAGAAAAATAGATGAATCCTCAGAAAGGCAGTCCGTGTTAATGTCATAGCCAGTTTTTAAAGCTAGCGTTTGAACTCATCTTATTATGCATTTTGTTTAAAAGGCTTGTATTCTTATTAGTGAAATTTTTAAAGTGAAAGAGAGACATCCACTGGTCCCAAATTTATGTAAAGGAAATGATTATTTACCACAAAAGACTTCATTCACAAATGTCACGTAAGGAGACAAACTGAAAAGAAATCCCTGTTTTCCTCAGCTTCTTTCATCCAATTATAAGGTGCTATTGTGCTAGCATAAGTTGTACTGGAATTGCAAGGAGGGTTGTAATGGGCTTCTACTACTTGATAACAAGTTCTTAAGAGCAGCAACCATGATAAATATACATGTATCTCTTATATAATGTAGGAGGTGCTAAGAAGAACATGACAAATTCTTTCTTTTTTGTTTAGTCATGGGCTTGGACTCTGGGCCTCGGCACTGTCTCTGAGCTCTTTAGCTCAAGGCTACCACTTAAGCCATAGCACTACTTCCATTTTTCCTTAAGATTAATTGGAGAAAAAAGTCTCACTGATTTTATTGCCGTGGCTGGCTTTTTTTTTTGCCAGACCTGAACCTTGAACTCAGGGACTGATCACTGTCCTTGAGTTTTCTCTAAGCTAGAGCTCTAACACTTGAGTCACCGCAACACTTCCAGCTTTTTTTTCTATGTGTGTGGTACCAAGGAATCGAGCTTGGGTCTTCGTGCATGCTAGGCAAGCACTCTACCACTAGGCCAAACTCAAGGTCCCCTGGCTGGCTTTGAACCGGTATCCTCAGATCTTAGCCTCCTGAGTATCTAGGATTTCAGGTGTGAGCCACTGGCGACCCACGACAAGGCAAATTTCAAAGGACAGAAGGGCTAAATTGCCTGTTTTGATCTGGTGCTTTGCCTTAATTTAGTATTTTACCAATGTTTGAGGCTAGGTGTGATGGCACATTCATGCCTGTCCTCGCAACTACTCGGAGGTGGAAGTAAGAGGATTAAGTTTCCAGGCTAGCTCCTATAAAAGTTATCAAAATCCTATCTTGTACACAAGCAGGTTTGGTGATGCATGCCTGTGGAAGGTGGGGTAGGAGGATGGGTAGGAGGATAGCAGAAGTCCTAAGCCAGCCCAGGCAAACTGTGAGCTACTATCTAAAAAAAAAAGAATTGAAAGTAACAAGCCTGGGGGAATGGCTTCAATGATATAGCACTTGCCATACAAGCCGATAGTTCTGAGTTCATTACCCAGTACAAAAATAAAACAAAACAAAAAACAATAACAACCTCCCACACAGAAATCCAAACAATGAATTGTGTGTGTGTGTGTGTGTGTGTGTGTGTGTGTGTGTGTGTGTGTGTTTTGGACATAGTGGATACCAAATCAGATGGTTTTTTTTTTTTTTGACAGAATCTATTATGCCTGTTTTCCCTGGCATTTTAGCTACAGACACATAAACACTGTGGCCTCTCTGGAAATAACACTTAGCCAAAAAATGCTGTATCATTCAAAGTTGCATTTTTGATTGGTTAATCTATTGTTGAGAGGCATAACTTCCTTCCCTCCTAGTGTAGTACCTCCAAAAGGCCATCTTGGCTTTAGCTTTCCCTGATGGATTGGGCCAAGCTACTGGGTATAACTCATTTCATATTTCAACCTCTGCCTCTGCACCATCTTGCTTCCCTTGTTCTCCTATAGACACTTTATCTTGGAACATTCTCCAGAAGTTCTATTACGTACAATCTCAGCATCTCAGGCTATTTCTCCAGAAACCTGACATGTGCCAAGATACACAGTAGGAGGTATTAGTTGGTCAATTTTTAATATTTTGGATCACCAATAGTCTAGCTAACAATATTTCAGTGGAAGAGATAATGGGTTCAGAATGTGTGATAGTTTAAGGTGGCACAATTACTAAAACTTTCACCAATAGGAAATTTGTGTGGGTATTGGTATGGCAGAATGCACTAGCAAGTGCAATATCATAACCATTTGAGACGCATTGGGTTAGGTAGTAGTTACAAGTATTATGGGACTGAGTAGCTGATGTTGGGGATCATCGTATCAGATAAAGTGAATGCAATATTGAAATGGATAAACCAATAATTAAAAACTAAATGTGAAAGTCAGATGGTCTCCTGGGTAGCATACAAATCCTGTCTTATAGCCATGTAGTAGAAAAAGTGGAGAATTAGGTCTGGGACTTAATTATAAGATGCTATGGTTTGGATGTAGTTCATTTCCTCCAAAATACGTTGAAATTTGGTCCCAATTGTAACAGCATTGAGAGTTGGTAAGGCCTTTAATCAGTGATTACGTTTTTAAAAGGAATTAATGCCTTTCTTACATGAGTGAGTTCCTGCTCTTATACAGGAACTAAATTAATTGCCATGGGAACTGGTTGTTATAAGTCAAGGCGACCTCTCATGTTTTGTGTCTTTTGTGCATGCTTGCTTAACCTTCAATGTTCCCTTCATAATATAAGTAAGCACAAGGTTCTTGACTGATGTGGCTTCCCAATCTTGTGCTTCTGACTTCCAAAACCATGAACTAAATAAACAAATTATAAATCATATTATCTTAGATATTCTGTTATAGTTACAGAAAATGGATTGAGACTAATCTCCACAGGTCGTTCATTTCTCAAAAGGGTGTTGTTGCAAGAGTACAGGTCAAAGATCCATAAAAACTTTCTGAAGCGGAGGGAGGTTAAAATGGTTATATTTTAAAACAGCTACCCATGGATTTCACATTTAATACTCTTTCATTTAATATTTTCTGACCCAACAACATTGTTGTAATAGGTAAAGAAATTAGAAGACTATGACCATATTCCTTCAAAATCAATCAATCAATCTATCTATCTATCTATCCATCCATCCATCCATCTATATATTTGAAAAAGACAGTCCCAAATCCTTCTTAACCCTTCTTATCCCTATCCCCTCATTTCTCTTAATCTTAAAAACTACCTGGAAAGTTTTATCTTATTTTTTAAAATCTGATACCATCCAATTAGTTTTGAAAGTTTTAGAAGTATTTGTAGGATGAAGATTCAGGAAAATATTTCAAAGATTACTGAATATAATGTAATCATGACATAGAGACAATACACTCTCTCCAATATTTTTCATTAGTTAAAAAAAGAACTTATCAATTCATCACAACAGAGAGCCTGAAAAATAGAGAATTCATTTGAAGCAAAAATGCATATGGGAAAATGGAAAGGGGCAACATGGTATTGAGAACAGGAAATTAATACTAAATGAAAAAGTAAAATAAAAGTGTATAGTCAACAATGTCCTGGAGTTTTATTACTAAAGCTGCTTCTCAGAACCCTAGCCTACACTGAAAGGAACAATTTCCTAAAAAGTCAATATTGACAGAACAGAAAAGATTACATTTACTTGCCTCATGGGTCTAATGTAAGCATTTTTATAATCACGTTAGCCAGAATATATTGTTCTTTAGTTTTCCATCACCTTCCTTCCTAAAAATTAAACCAGAAGTAGAGTTGCCAGTAATAACTAATATTGAGACATTTTCTTGTACTTTTACATTTGTAAGTGCTGAACTTTCAGAAGGTGAAATGACAAGAAACCTCTAGGATGTTGGCTCTGCAAGGACAGAAGGATCTTACAGCATAGATATCTTACTCGTTAGTACAAGTGTGTGGTGAATTATAAGACAACATGTCAAATACATTCTTGCCTATCCAAGGCAAATAAATCCATATTCAAAATCTTCCTCAGTTTTCATTAAAAAAAGAACAAAAAGATGCCATTTAACATTGTATAACCAGTTTGCAGCACTAGAAATTGCAGTACTGAATGACATATGACAATATATATAAAAGAGTCCAAATTTGTATCTTTTCCATTATTAGAGTTTACTTTTCTGTAACTTCACCGAATATTGGAAATCTCTGTAGAGAGTATACCAGGTGGAAAATATGACTGTTTCACTCATAATTCCAAACTTGACTCTCAAATCTTGACTCTAAAAAAGTGAAATATTCTCTAAGGAATTTCCACATCATGTATTCAACAGATTGGAAGCCTTATTTTACCCAGAGTATTGTATTCAGAGAATATAGGTACAGGAACAGATTTTGTTAATGCTAACAGTTATTGAAGTCTGCTATATCATTTCACTGGGTGCTGAACTTAGTGTAAAATTCAAGGTGTGAGGTTCAAGGATTCTTTTCATTACATTGTTTAAAGCTTTTATTCCTTATTCCTTGTTCATTGAAGTTTCTTATTTGTACAGTCCTGAAGAATTTGATAGAAGCATGTAAAAGTTGCCAACAGAATTTTCCACTTGGTACTGTGTTGCCTGGCACCTATTCAACATTTTATAAATGGATCAATTAAGTGTATTTCTGTGATTATTATGAATCCAAATGATCTACTTTATAAAAACAAAAATACTAGCTAAATGTGGTGACTTACATTTGAAACCCTAGCTTGTCAGGAGACTGAGATCATGGTTCCAGGCAAGCCTGAGCAAAAGGTTCATGACATGTTATGTCAGCCAATAAAAGCCGGATGTGGTGGTGTGTGCCTCTCATTGCAAAACCCAGGAAGCGTACATGGGATCAGAGTCTTGGGTGGCCTAGCATAAACCTGAAACTCTAGGGGAAAAAACCAGAAGACTTTTCTTTTTGTTATGACAAAAATGCTGGACAGGCACAACATAAGAATCCATATATACTCTCTCATAGTGACCAATTTTCTCCAGCTAGGTTTTACCACCTAAAGTTTCCATAGATCCCCAAACTAGTTCCATCAGATGAGTCTCAGAATTTAGAACCTGAGCCTATGGGGGACGTTTCATATACAAGTCATAACAGACTGTGCGAATCACGGTTATGAGAATGTTGGGAAAACACAAGGAAATTCTTAAAGTGAAGAATAAGCGGTATGGGCTGATGATGTAGTTCAGTGGTAGAGCACTTGACTTAAAGCCTCGAGTTCTATTCCCTGCACCACCAAATGATTGAATAGTAAATTGTGAATGAAAGAAATCACAATGTGAATGTATTGAGTTACCCTGGGCACTGTAATAAGAGTGGAAGAACAATGTATAAGAGAAGGGAAATAAAGATATTTGACAATAAGCAGTGAGCAAATTAGCAAGCAGTGGGAGGTAAAAGTGATTTCAAAGTCAAAGTAGCTAAGAGAGACTCTAGAAATATAATTGTGTGGTTATGTCTTATCCAGAAGCAAAGGTGGGCGAGCCTCAAACATGAAGCAGAGATAAGGTGCCAAGAACAGGTATGGAGGATACTTTGGCTTTAATCTTAGAATATATGGGAAAAGTATGAGCACAGAAATATAAAAAGGTTATTCTCATGGTCCTAAAGAAGTCATTGAAGAAGTTATTCAAATTTATTGACAGCTTGATTTGAAAGTTTCAGGTATAATCCTAGAAGCTTATGGCTCACACCTGTAATCCTAGCTACTGAGGAGGCTGAGATCAGAGAGTTGTTTGAAGCTAGCCCAGGCAGGGAGGTCCATGAGACTCATCTCCAATTAACCACCAAAAATCTGGAAGTGGAACTATAGCTGAAATAGTGGAATGCTAACCTTGAACTGCTCAAGGACAATACCTAGGCTCTGATTTCAACTCCAGGGCCTATGTGCACATGCACGTTTACATGTGGGCATATGCACATGCACACACACTTACACATGCACAGTTTCACATATTCACCTCTCAAATTACTGCTGGGGCAGGAGTAGGTCTGAGGTAGTTATAGCTTTTTTACTATTCTATCCAAGTTGGGAAATCTGCTCTTAGGTTTATGTCCAAATGAAAATTAGTGTTGTTGACAGAAGGAGAAGTGTTTATAGTACTACTGCCAGTTCATTACTCAATTGGAGTTGAGCAACAAAGCAGCAAGTGGTCTTTGGGAAAGGGGCTGAAGGAAGCAAAACCAAGAAAACAGTTAAACCACTCTCAGAATAATGAGCACATGGCAAGAGATGTGAAGGGTTCTCATACAGTTCTTTGAATTGATTGCATATTGGTTTCTGAGAATCTGAAATAATTAGTGATAAAAGACTAAGACAAGAGAGCCGGTTACACATAGGGATCCAAGTGAGGCCAAAACAGCGTAAGTTATGGGAAAGTGAGTCTAACTTGCAAAATAGCAGGAAAGATCAGTAAGAATCAAGTTGGAATATTCCACCAGGGATATTTTACCACTGTCTAGACAGAAAGAATATTCTTCCTCCAATATCAGAGCAAGTAAATACCATCTGGCTAAAATAAAACAAAACCTGTCATATTTAATATTCCTTTCTTCTGGGAGGGTATCCTTAAATATTTCATTGCTTAAATTTAGGCATTGTATCTATCAACAGATGTAACTATTTAGCAATCTACTTACCTTACCATTCTATAATTTAGATATATGGATTGTTAAAAAAAAACAGTGTCCAGCATAGAGATATTGGGAGATCATACTGGTTTAAGAAGCTTGGACCTAGGGGAAGGACTTGGGTCACTGAGGGCATGCTCTTACAGGCATAGAAGTAATTAAGTGTATCAGAACCATCAGAACCCAGATTCACTCTGCTAGCTTTCTAATCACTAGAAACTATGAGAGAGAACCCGTCTCACCTAGAATTCAAGTCAATTTTAATTTCCAAGATCACTTCTAATAAATAAAGAGCAATGTTTTGTTTACCCAAATTCAAATAGAGAAATCATTCAGTGTTTCCAAATCCCAGCCAATATATATCAAATACATTCATTTTCTACTTTGGAAAGAAAGCGGGGGAGGTGATTTATTTGTGGGAAGATAATAAAGAGAGACTATGTCAAAATTTATTGAGTCAAATATTTACAATAGAGCCTTATCCTCACCATTGGCTTTTTATTTTTTATTATGTATGTTTTTCATAACTACCATTTATCCCATTAGACAGACATGTCCTAATATTATAGTATTTTTGTAATTGCAATTCAGCAGCAGAGACATACAGAAAGCACAAAATCTTAATATGTTTCCCCCTTTGATATTATTTGAGTGAACACTCTATAGAAGACAAATCTATTTGGATATTGCTATTTTTACTTTCTCTTGCTTCCAAAATATATGAGAGATGGTATATTATTGCAAAGTGCATACATTTAACAAATCAGTATTTCTGCAATTTCACTGATTACACTACATGTTAGAATTTATATTGGACATTATATTTCTCTTCAAGTTATAATTTCCTCTTTTTTCTTTTTCAAAGACTTCTGGAAATTTTATGCTAAAAATAACAGACTTAATGTAACAGGTTAAAAAATGAAAGTTGCTATAGAAACAGAATGCACATTTCAGAAAATGGAAGTACAGGAAGAAATGATATTTATCAGTTGCAATAAACTGGCAAAAGCTTATATATCCCATAGTCTGTTGTAGGTAGGCTTGGCAGCTCTTAATAGCAATATTTCCCAAATTTTCTCTGAGTTTTGAAAGTATGTGAAATCAAGGGTACTCAAGCAAGTGATAATTTTTTTAAATGGCTGCTTCATGGATTCCTGCTGGATTTAGTATAAGCAGAAGTCAACTGGTCTCTTAATGATGGGCCTCCCCTGTCTCTTTAATGCTGTTTAATTTTGATGTCTTAACTGTTGGTATTTTCAGGGTTGTCAGAGCTATTCACATCATCAGCAGAGGAGTTTCAGAATTGCTGAGAATTATCACTTACATGGGATTTTCTGTGCTTAGTTTGCTCTGAGTATTAAGCTTGCAATGTACTTAAGGAAAACATTAATTATTGCATAGCTCTTGTTTAACTGCATTACTAAAGGTTATTTTATCTGTTATTGCTCTTTGACTGCAACCTTCATCAGAATATTGCCACAATTTGCCCACATTCTATTAAGTAAGAACAAACAACAGTTTTGATACAGTGTGGTTCCTTCTGCTTTTATAGCCTGCGTATTTTTATGCAGTAAAATTTAAAAACATTAAGAATAGCTAAGAAGATTCAGCTTCCTAAGATCTCACCAGGGCTCAGCCTGTGTTATAAAACAAAACACCATAGAAAACCTACACTCAGGCTTCATATTCTAAAGGCTAAATCCTGTTGTAAATAATTTTGGAAGAACGTCTTAGATAGTTTGCATTGAAGGTTTTCCTTCTTTAATACAGATGGCTGTTACTCTTTCTTGTTTGCCTCTTACAAATTTCAACATGCCCTCTTTCTCAGATCATTCATAACATAGACTCTGGAAAGTGCACCAGCACCAAATGAAATGAATATACTGTGGTCATTAGGACCTAGCTGGTGTCTGCCCTGAGAATATGTAAGTTAGGTTTTCCCCTTCCTACATCTAGAAAGCTTTTCTCTGTGGAATTTTGAAAGGATCATGATGGATGCTTCTTTAGACTTCATTATAGTTGCCATTGAATCTTTTTTCTTTAATTAAAAATGTGATGAACAGGGGGTTACCGTTACATAAATAAGGTAATAAGTATATTCGTTTTAAAATACTTTTACCCCATCCCTCATTTTCTTCCCCTTACGCATGTCTACTCCCCTCTCCCCCAAGCTGTTCATATCCAACACATTGGCAAGTGAGCATCAATGTAGCAATAGTTCATCATTTTACTGCAGTTTCTGTGGTTCCCTTTCCCTTCCACATATTGAATAATCTTATATACAAGAAACAAGGTACAGAACACAAAGAGAAACAAAGAAAACAAAAAGTAACTACATACAGGACATAATAAGAACCTCTTGCTTCCAATTTTAGCATTCATGTTGATATGCTTCATTGTCTATGGTCCTGGCATACTAAGCAATTGGGTTATGGAGATCTCCCGTTGTGAATAGCATAGGTATGCCAGGAGTTTGGCCTAATGGTAGAGTGCTTGCTTAGCATGCACGAAGATCTGGGTTCAATTCCTTGGCACCACATACATAGAAAAAGCTGGAAGTGGTACTGTGGCGCAAGTGGTAGAACTCTAGCTTTGAGAAAGTCCAAGGGAAGTGCTCAGGCCCTGAGTTCAAGCCTCAGGACTGGCAAAAAGTATAATAGACATATTCTAGTTCATTTTTCTTTAATCTCCCTTCTTTTGAATGGTGATAATCTTTTTTGTTGAATACAAAGAAGTCATAACTGTAGAGTTATCTTTTGAACTCCTATAACTTTTTAGTGCTACATCTTTCTCAATTGACCAACCTAACTTTTTTCCTGTAAAAGCATTGCTCTAAAAATAATTTTAAAAATCTCTTGGCATTAATGGTATTAGTCTTTCAATTTAATTCAGAGTCAGTGTGAGGTAGCCTAGGCAGGAGTCAGCAATTTATTTTCTTTCGGAAGCCGGGTATTAAATATTTTAGGCTTTTCAGCTGCATGGACTCTTAATTGTTCAACTTTTAGTATACAAAAATAACATAATAACATAAAAACATAAAGGAGAATGTATAGGTTTGTATTCCAGTAAGATTCATTTATCAAAATCGAGAGTTCTTCCTATGGAACTTATTTTTCTAAGCCTTGGATAGAAAACTTGATGGCAGGGGGAAGACATGCGAGGCAAAAGGGTAGCTATTAATTAATTAATTTTAGAGCAATGTTTTAGCTGTGTAGCCTGAAGGAAGGCTTATTTATTCATTGATCTTTTTAAACTTTTATAAATCCAAAACACATCAATGTCAAGAGAAACATCAAAAAACAAAAGAGAAATATAATTCTTCAGTAAGGCATTAGGTTGTAAGTATATCCTAGCTACTACAGAGAATCACAGATCTACAAACCCATAATAAGGAGAAAATATAACAAATAAACAAAAGACATGTATTGCTTTTACTATACTCTGCTTCACAGGTATCACATTATTCACAAAGTGAAGGTTGTGGAAAATCTGCACAGAAAACAAATCTAACTGGCACTTCTCTTCCACTAGCTCAGATTAGCATTAGCATTTTTTAGCAATCAAGTATGTTTTATTTAAGATATGTATACTGCTTTATAGATGTAATGCAATTGCACACTTAAACTATACTACAGTATAAATACAACTTTCTTATGCTCTGGGAAGCCAATAACTCAAGTGACATACTTTGAGATATCAACAGTGACCTGGAGTGGATCCCACAGTATCTCTTAGGCATTACCTATATAACAAATAGTGATGTCTTATGAAGGAAATAAATGGTTTCACTGAAGAGCAATAAGAATGATCTACTTTAGATATGGTAAGAAAGCTTCTTAGGAGAAGTAAGAATTGAGCTAAAACCTAAAAGATGAGAAGGAACTGGTCATGTGAATACTGATAATAGCATTCTAAGCAGATGGGCCAGCATTTGCAGAAGAAGTGAAGCAGAACGAGTTTACAGGAACAGTTTGGGGAACCTTAAGAAGTTTTGCGTGGCTGCAGCTTATTACCTCAATTGGGAGTGGATGGTTTGAAATGAGGTTGGATAGATAGGTGGAAACTTGGAGGACTATGGCATGAAATTTTAAATAGAAGAGGAACCCATTTGAAGGGTTTAAAGCAGGCAATATGACCCAACGGAAGTTTTAAAAGATTGCTGTTGATATGGTGTCAAGAATGTAGTTGAATGGAGCAAGAGGAGGAGGTTGTACACTAGGGAGCACTGTTGCAATACCATGGTTGAGAATTGATGAGGGGAGGAGGTGCCCTAGTCCAAGGTAGTTACAATAGAAAAGAAGAAATGAGGATACTTGAAGTATATATGCTGGACTTGCCATATGGATTAAGAGAGGACTTAGGGGGTAAGGGAAAAGGTAGAATCAAGAATAACCATCTCTGTACTGAGTTTCTGGTTGGAAATTGATATCAATTTTTAATAGAAGGGGAAGAATGGTAAGAAAATATATATTTTGGATGGGAAGTGAATTGTTCTGTTTTAGACATGTTAAGTTTGCATTGTCTCTGAGCCATCTAAATGAAAACATTGAGTAGACTGATATGTGGGATGTGTGAGTCAATAGACTTAGAGAATTCCTCTGGCAAGAGATAATATTATGATTCATCAGCAAATGATGGTTTTTCAATCCAAGGAACTAGGAAAATTTACTTTGGAATAGTGCATAGGGGGAGAAGAGATGAGGAAGGTTAGTTAAAAATACATTAGGGAGAAGGGATAGATGTTAAGAGATAGGTCATAGGAAGAATCTGCAGGAAATTGCATTTAATGAGATAATTGTAATTGAAGATAGTTCCAGGCTGGAAGTGATGACATAAACATAGAGCCCTATCACATGGGAGGTTGAAGCAAGACTATCATGAATGCAAGGCCACTCTGGGCTAGAGAAACATATCTATCTGATAAAGAGACACAAAAAGGAGAGGAAGGGGAGAGAGACATAGAGACAGAGACAGAAAGCTCTGAGTTTTGCCTGTTTGCTTGACTGAATGCTGATTTTTTCTATCAGTATGTGACATATAAAAGGAAGAGATAGTTCTAGAATGAGCAAAGCTTGATTTTGATGCTGCAATAGTAAATCTTAGATACACTGAAAGTCTAGATTGCGAGTTGATGCTTTATAAAAATCGTTCCTCTTTACTGAAGACCTAGAGCGAATGTATGGGAATGGTATATAGTTGTTTTGAAGCTGTTAGGAAGATAGAGTGTCCAAAGCAGTCATGCAGTTTGTAGAGGGCTTTTGGAAGGCTCTGCACCTCCATGAGAATCACAAGGGTAATTTCATGTACTGAGGGAAATCTTTAATCTCTGTAGGAGAACTCTGCTAGTCCAGAAAGCCTTACCTTTGCCTGGAGGATATTGTTTATCTTTTACTTCATTTAACCATCCTCACAAAAGCTTTACCTACCTAGCTGTATCTATTCCATTTTTCTGCAAACCATATCCCTCAATCACTGCTTAAATGCAGTCATCCTTTGCTCTATTGCAGTTCACTTTTCGTGGATTCTCTCTCTCTCTCTCTCTCTCTCTCTCTCTCTCTCTCTCTCTCTCTCTCTCTCTCTCTCTCTCTCTCTCTCTCTCTCTCTCTGTGTGTGTGTGTTTGTGTGTTTAAATAAGTAAATAGTGAGTGATCTCTCACCTGTCAGGGGAGTTATGATCCAGAGACTCCCTTCAACAGGTGAAAATCCATGAAGTAGCCATAAATAAATCACGTTATATGAGGGTCATCTCTGTGGTTCTGTTACTTCCCAGATTTTCTGCTGTTGAGGGGGTCTCTGAATAGTAACTCCTGCCATAGGTGAAGTATCACTGTACCCAGTTCTTGGATCCCAGTTGTTGTGTTGACAGGAGAACTAGAGAGACCATAAAGACTAGATACTAGAGTAACAAGTAGATTAATCTTACTGTTTAAAAAATAGAGTAAGAAATAAAGGAAAAAATGTTTCAGTGAAAGATGTCAATTGGTTAACTCAAAATGTATCAGAGACCTCAATATCAGACTTGAAACTCTGAAAATGCTACAAGAAAGAGTAGGAAAGACACTGGAACTCATAGGCACAGGCAAAAACTTCTTGAACAGGGTCACATAGACATAAAAATCTATGGTGGGATATATACTCTAGAGATATAATGTTATATTACATAGATCAATATGTATCTATGATATAGAAACTCTCAGATTAATTTTAATTTTGTTCTTTTTTTGACAGTTATGGGCCTGAACTCAGGGCCTGAGCAATGTCCTTGGACTTTGTTCAAGGCTAAAGCTGTACACTTGAGCCACAGCACCACTTTCAGCATTTTTTTAATGTATGTGGTGCCGAGGAATTGAACCCGGGTTTTCATGCATGCTAGGCAATCACTCTATCACTAGGCCAAATTCCGGCCCTAATTTTGTTCTTAAATGCATGTGCCATATAGAGATCCCATTCTTGAATACTTGTTAAACTTGACATTTGAAATATGATGTTAAAACACCGATGTTAATACAATCTAAAAAATTCCCTAAAATAATTTTAAATAAAGATGTCAATTGGCTCCTGAAGGCTGCTTAGTTTGGCATTTCCAAATGAATGTTAGAAATGAACTGAGTTACAATTTCCTGGCTACTTCTGTTGCTTCCAATGAAAGGGTGAAGATACCTGAAGACTTATAGTAGAATACGAAATAAAACCTTGTCTTGATCGTACGGGAAATTGACACCAAAGATGCTTCTTAGTAAAATTGGCTATGTTCAGCATTTTAGATGTGTGCAGCGAAAAGTGAAAATTAAGAGGAAAAAAATCTCTCTCTAATTTAGATATTTTCTGAGGCAGACTTTTCTATAACAATAAGATTTTTTTTAAAACTAAGAAGCTTAAAATATGAGAGGAAGGGGTGGTGACATTGATAAAATTAAGTAAAGCTCAATCTTCACTGATCTTCCTTGAAAAATTAGATGAAGGAAAACAGGTCCACTTTAGAGTTTTAATTATGAATAACTACGCTTCAGATCTTTTGCATTGGAACCGTTTCCTTTTGGTGTCAGTTCTGACCTTAGAGCCCTGAAGTTTGTGCTAACTAATTTGGTTTTTTTAAAATATGTATTCAGTTATAGCTACTCAAAAATAATTTCCCTGGTGGAGCAGCCACTTTTCAAGTGGTAGTCAAATGTGTTTCATTGAGGTATAAAACATCCATTGATTAAGGAGTACAAAAATTTTGGTTGAAACTTCATTTGAAAGCTAAAGGTTTGAGTGCATAGAGGCTATTTAAAAATGATAGAGCTATATGCCAGCATTTCCGTGATGACCCACAGCTTCCAAACACATGTATCTCTCAGTATCACTAGGGGATGGTTGGTTTCAGGGTGCCCAATGCGAACTGAAAGCTACCATGCTTAAGTTCTCATGTAGCATTTATATATGGTCTTCCATATATTCTAAATAGTTTTTACATCGTGCATTATGTCTAAGTCAATGTAAATGATATGTAAATACACCATTATATGATTTAGAGAATAATGCTCTAAAATTCTGAACATGTTCCATAAAAATATAATTCTCTTTTTATTTTTCAAGACATTTTTAATCCACAGTTCTATCTATGGATTCAGGAACAATCAATATGGTGAACTGACAATACATTTAAAATGATAATTGATCTTATTATAGATATAATTTTGCTTAGGAAAAAAGCCCAGTTACTGGAACTAAAACAACAAGAAGGAAAGTGCAACCTCTTCAAAGTTACAGATGTTGGGAATGGCATCTTAAGTCTCAGACCCAAGGAAATAGGAAAGAGTTTGACAAATCTATCTTTTCCTGAAATTTTAACTTCATAAAAGATATAGAAATATTACCAAATACGCTTTTTATAAGTTGCACATGGTGTGGAGGGTTTCAATGCATAGCCTGTATTATTTTTCTCAGCCTACTGTAACAGATCAGATGGGATAAACAATAAGAATATATTCTTTCACAGTACAAAGGGTTAGAAGTCCAAGATCAAATTCCAGCTAGTTTGGTCTCTTGTGAGGGTGTTCTTTAGGAGGGGCAGATATACTCTTCCCATGGCCTTTCCTTGAGTGTACCAAAGGAGAAAAAGTGTCTACTTACAAAAATAAAAACTCAGTCAGATCAGAAATCTATACTAATGGAATCATTTAAGCTTAATTATTTCCTCAAAAATCTCACCTTCAAATACAGTCATTCTCAGGAGTTATCCCTTCAGCATATATATTTGTAAGACACATGGATACATACACCACAACGTGGATGTGAAAGAAGGTTGGTTGAAGTAGAAGATTCACTGGGAGTCCATGGGAGTAAGGTAAGGCAAGGCGTCCTAGTGTTTGTGCAGAACCAACCAGACCCTTTTAGGCTATTTGAACTATAAGAAACCACAAACTCCTTTCTGGAGTAGAGAGGGAAAGCTGTAAGCTTAAAAGAGAAAAACACTATGAGGCCCCAGTGCGGTCTGGATAAAACTTACCTTGCCCCCAGCCCAGGGTTGTTTTAGCCCGAGACCAGTAACACCTATCTAGAAAACAATGCCATCTGGAAAAAAGTTAAAGGGGAAAAAAACTATTATCAGGGCTACACAGCAACTTCATTTTATAGGGATTTCATTCTCTTTTTTTTTTTTTTTTGCCAGTCCTGGGTTTGAGCTCAGGGCCTGAGCACTGTCCTTGAACTTTCTCAAGGCTAGCACTCTGAGCCTCAGCACCACTTCCGGCTTTTTCTATACATGTGGTACCAAGGAATCCAACCCAGGTCTTCGTGCATGCTCGGCAAGCACTTTAACCACTAGGCCAAACTCCCAGCCCAGGGATTTCATTCTCTAAGTGAAGAACTCAGAGGACATGTAATCGGCAATCCTGCAAATTCATCAGTTCCCAGAGGCCTTTTTAAGTATCTAGAGCAGGTGGTGCAAAAAAGGATACAGAGTTTAGCCTAAACATACATTCTGGGATGGAGAGTTTTTTTTTGCTGTGGAGGGCTGTCCTGGGAAGTGTTACATGTTGGGCAACATCCTAGCCTCTATGCATTAGATGCCAGTAATACTGCTTCCCAGAGAGTGTGCCCCATGTATAGTCAGTGTTGAAAAACACTTGCCTAAAGACAAGGCTGTTAATAGAAGCAACTTGTGAATCCAAATAAAATGAACCATTCCTATATGGAAGTGAAACATTAAAGACATAAGTCCACAATAATGCTATAAAGACAACACAATACAATTTACTATAATATAATCATATTAATATGAATCAGTTTCCCATAAAAAAATAGAAGAGATAGGGATGGGAGACTGGCCTGATGGTAGAATGATTGCCTAGCACGCACATAGATCCGGGTTCAATTCCTCTGTATCACATATACATAGAAAAAGCCAGAAATGGTGCTGTGGCTCAAGTGGTAGAGCTCTAGCCTTGAGAAAGCAAAAGAACAGTGCTCAGGCCCTGAGTTCAAGGCCCAGAACTGGCAAAAATGTAGAAGTGATTGACAAATTGCTCAACTAAGAAAAGCTACAATAATTCATTATCAAACTTTTCGATAGAGCCCCCTGACTGGATGATTTAAGAGGTTATCATAAGGCTGGAGATTTATCTCAGAGATAAAGTACTTTGCCTAGTGTATTTGAGGCTCTAGATTAGAATCCTTGGACAACAAAAACAAAACAAACCAAGAATTTTTTTCCAAGTTTTTAAACCAGAACAATGGGACATAGGCTCAATGGTTTCCCTGGTTTGTAATAATTACTACAAACCTAGGACTCTACTAACAGAGGATTACAGTAGCTCAAACCCTAGATACATAAGGCCATATAGGATGATGCCAAATTAATGGACCTCCAGGACATGGAAATAATAGCTTAATTATGAGCAACTGTTGTTCTTAATGTACTATGTTTTTATCTCTTCTCTTGTGTTGCCTTTTGGTAATCTCATATTGTTACAGTATCTGACTTTGGTACCTAGTATATATATATATTATATAATATATAGTATATAATATATAGTATATATAGTATATTATATATATTTATTTGTTTATTTGAAATAGGAGGGGAAAAATGAGGGGGGGTGAGGGGAGGGAAATGGGGACAAAAACATGAGAAGGCGTATCAAAGTGTGAGAAATAATGCACCTTCTATCTGGTGAATATAACTTTAACCCCTCTATACATTAAAATTAAAAATAAAATAATAATAAAAAATAAGAATGACTGGCACTGGTGGCTCACACTTACAATCCTATGTACCCAGAAGGCTGAGATCTGAGGAGTCAGCACGCTCAGAAAAATCTATGAGCTCCTTATTTACAATTAACCAGAGTTAAGAGGTGTGGTTCAAATGGTAGTGCCAGCCTTGAGTGAAAAGGCTGAGAGTATAAGGACTTGAGTTCAAGCCCCAGTACCAGCACACATAAAAACGAAGAAGTTACTATGCTACTTTAGTCTGCCTGAAATGTATCATATCCAAATATAAAATGTGATGAATTTAATAATTTGATGCTAAAAATGTAAGCAACCATGGTGTGTAGGTTAAGGAACATAAACTATTCAGACCTGAAGCCTGAGTCTTTGGGGGTGATTATTTTGGGAAAATGACTGGTGCTTTGTTGGATTTTCCTGTAAATATTCAAATATGCACAGTTATTTCTATATAATTACTTCCATCCAGAGGTTTCCAGGTTCAAAAATCATGTCCTAGGAGAACAGGAGAGCATAAACTCAGGTCAGAGAACCTTCTCATGTCATCTCCTCTTACCAGTAACTTTGATAGTTGGGGAATATTTTACTTCCAGTGGAGAGCATGATGTGCTAACTTTTGTTTCTACAAGCATCTCTGTAAGATTTTGTGTCTTTTTACATTGCAGAAACTTTTTATCTTCTATAATTTTGTCCATCGGTGTCTTTCTGTCAATCATATCAGTGCCCTGTTGTGATGACTGAGCAGGTGCTTTAGAATTTTCTATGCATTTTTCCCCATCCCGCAGTGCTGTGTATTAGGCACTGGCAAATGTAGAAATGAAACTTAAATTGGCATCAGTCTCTTGTATTTCCCCCTCTTTTTTCTCTTTATCTTTGGACCCATCAGATGACCTACATGTAGTCATATTGCCTTCTTTAGATTCCTCTTCTTTTTTCAGAAAAGTTCCCTTAAGTCTAGCTTCTTACTACACTGACTATGAGAATTTCTGGTACCTCTTATCTCTGTTAAACATGCTTTCTTCAATATATTTTTATTGTAATTAATAGAAGGGCTACATTATATTCACCAGATGGAGAGTGCATTACTTCACAGACATTGATAGCCTTTCTCACGTCTTGGTTCCCACTTTCTCCCCCCACCCCTACCTCTCATCTTGTTTTCCCCCCCTTCCCTATCCAATTTCAAATAACCAAATACAAATATATCCAATATATCAGACAACAAACTGAGATACTGTAACAATATGAAATAACCAATGGACAGTAATAGAGATCAGAGATAACATAGTATATTAAAGACAACAATCACACATTATATGGCTTTTGTTTCTGTATTCTGGAGGTCCTTTCATTTAGCGTGGTCCTATATGGCCTATGTATCTAGGTTTTGTTCTATTGTAACTCTCTGCCAGGAGAGCCCAAGGTTTCTACTGATTAGGACAAATGAGGGAAACCATTGAGCCTATGTTCCTTTGAGTCTGGCTTACCTCAATATGATGTTTTCTAAGTCTTTCCATTTCCTTACAAATGGGGTGATGTCGTTCTGACAAGAGCACAGAATTCCATTGTGTATAAATACCACATCTTGTTGATCCACTCATCAACTGAGGGACATCTGGGTTGGTTCCATATTTTTGCTATGGTAAATAGTGCTGCAATGAATATTGTTGTGCTAGTGGCTTTGGTATGTCCTTGTTTCTGGACTATTGGGTAAATGCCAAGTAGTGGAATTGCTGGGTCATAGGAGAGCTCTATTTTTAGTCTTTTGAGGAATTGCCATGCTGCTTTCCATAGTGGTTGAACGAGTTTGCACTCCCACCAACAGTGTAGTAGTGATCCCTCCTGGCCACATCCACTCCAGCATCTGTTGTTATTCGTTTTCTTGATTCTGGCCATTCTAACTGGAGTGAGGTGGAATCATATAGTTGTTTTGATTTGCATTTCTTTTATGGCCAGAGATGTCGAGCATTTCTTCATGTGTCCATAGGCCATTCTTATTTCTTCTTCAGAGAACAGTCTCTTTAAGTCTCTGGGCCATCTTTTAATGGGATGGTTGTTTCTTTTGAGATTAGTTTTGGAGTAATTCAGTTTTTTGAGCTGTTGATATGTTTTAGGTATGAGGCCTTTGTCTGTTGTATGGTTAGTGAAGATCTTGTCCCACACTGTGGGCTTTCTAGTTAATTTGCTAGCTATGTCCTTTGCCATACAGAAGCTCTGCAGTTTAATGCAGTCCCACTTATCCAGACTTTCTCTGATTTGTTGTGTTTCTGGGTCCTTATTAAGAAAGTTTCAACCTGTGCCAAGGAAACCTAGTGTATCTCCTATTCTTTCTTGCAAAGTTTTCAGTGTATTTGCTTTTACCTCGAGGTTTTTGATCCATTTGGCATTGATCCTGGTGCAAGGTAACAAAGAAGGATCCAACTTTAGTTTTCTGCAGGTGCTTAACTACAAGTGCCAGCACCACTGTTTGAAGAGGCTGTCTTTCTCCCATTCTATTTTTTGGCTCCCTTATCAAAGATTAGGTGGCCATAGGTCTGTGGGTTAATATCTGGGTCCTCAGTTCTATTCCACTGGTTTTCAGGCCTGTTCTTGTGCCAGTACCAAACTGTTTTGGTCACTATAGTTCTGTAATAGAGTCTAAAGTTTGGTATTGAAATTCCTCTTAAACTATTCTTTCTGCTAAGGATTGTTTTTGGTATACAGGGTCTTTTATTATTCCATTTGAAGTTTTTGATTGCCTCTTCTATTTCTTTAAAGAATGCCATTGGGATATTGATGGGTATTGCGTTGAATTTGTAGATAGCTCTTGGAACGATTGCCATTAACATGATGTTAATTCTACCAATCCAGGAACATGGGAGGTTTTTCCATTTCCTCAGTTATGCTTTAATTTCTTTTTTTAGTGTTTAAAGTTTTCATCAAAAAGTTCCTTTACATTCTTAGTTAATTCCTAAACATCCCCGATCCTGAGATTATAATCACATTCGATTTGATTTTTGTGTGTGCATAGGGGGGTGTGGTGGTATATATGGCTTGAACTCTGAGCCTGGAAACTGTCCCTGATCTTTTCAGCTTAAGGCTACTGCTCTACCCCTGGGCCTGGGCATTGTCCCTGAGCTCTCCAGCTACAGCTCTACTTCCCATTTTCTAGTGATTAATTGGAAATAAGAGTCTCTTGGTTTTTAATGCCAGGGCTGGCTTTGAAACCTGCTCCTCAGATCTGTGTCCTGAGTAGTCAGGATTATTGGCTTTTACTTGACTTTTTAATATTTGACTTTAATGGTGATCTAATGATGATTTAACATTTGATTTTCATGATATTCTAAAGACTAAGGTAACTTTGTTTCTATTTCCAGTGTTTCACTTTAGGTAATTACAAGAAGATGACTTCATTCGAAAGGTCCTATCAGGCTCATTTTAAGAATCTATTGTTCTTGTTGGGCAGTAAGCACAGATTGAGAGTTCAACTTGCTATTTCCTCTACATTCAGTTATGGTGTTGTTGATTATAAAGGCAGGAATGAGCCAAATATTTAGTAGAGTGAAAGATCATATAGATAGATCCCTTCCTTTCAAACCAAATATAAAAATGATAGTAGGAAATCTTAGACTATTCATGAATCATAATTGCTACAATGCTTTCATTCTATTTTAAACATGAGCTCATGCTTTCAGAAAAGCTACTAGAATGGTATAAAATATCTGATACACTCTTTGTCTTGGTTCTGTAAATGTTAACACTCTGACACATTTATTCTATGAAAATAATTTTAAGTAGAAGACACAGGCAGAAATACAAAATGATCCAATACCTGTGCAAACTATGACCTCAAATATTGTCTCTCACTTCACACACACACACACACACACACACACACACACACACACACGCACACTCACCCAAAAAACTCTCTCGGTTGCACAGCTAGACTTTGGCAGCTTCCTTGTTACCCACTTCCCCTTACATCAGACTCTGTGTTTCTGCCTCCCTCAGCATATTCTTAGCACCCAGGAGAGCAGTAACTGTCTATTATTTATCTCTCAATCCCTTGCCTGCTATTCAGTACTCTGCACATTGTAAATGTACTCACTGGGTATAAAATATATTTTCCTTTTATGAAATTGAGATTACTGCTCTATTTGTTTTAGTATTGGTTTGCTTTGGAAACAGATGAGCCCTTCATCTTCATGTTTTTGCTGTAAATATAGACCTTCAGATACATAAAGCCATAATTGATATTCCTAGGCCTAGAATCTGAAGATAGTGCTAAAAATATGTGGGCATGAGAAGTAGTTCTCATTTTAGGAAAAACAAAGGTGGTCATGATGCTAAAGAAAACTTTATGTATGGGGGAAATTATAACAATTTTCAGTGTATTCATTATATAAAATACATTATAATGTAATATTATGTATATATATATAATGTACTTTGTAATGCATGTTTTCAAACAGTTTGTCATAAAACATCAAAACTATAAATGATCACAAATTAATATGTGTTTGAATAGATCAGTATTCCTGATTAACTAAGAAAGAGGGGGTTTAGAGAATTCAACAGTGAACATTTAACCTGGTCATTTCAACTCAAAATGTACAATCACTTATTTATATATGCAGATATTCAAGTATGACAATATTGAGAAAGGCAGCATGGAGTGTAACTAAATCATGGAATGACAAAAACATATTAGGAAGAGAAAAGAAGGAGATGTGTATATTTTACTACTATGCTTTTCTATTCATATTTCTCTTTTTTACTTTATTTTATTGTAAAGGTGATGCACAGAGGGGTTATAGTTACATAAGTAAGATAAGGAGCATATTTCTTGTCAATTATTGTTACCTCCTCCCTAGATTTCTTCCACTTTCCCTCTTTCCTGACTCCCCTCCCTCCCAAGTTGTAAAGTTTATTTCCACCATATTGTCTTGTGAGTATCACTGCTGCACCGGCTTACCCTTTGTCCTTTCTCTCACATTTTGGGTTTCCTTCTCTTCCCCAAATCACTGCATTCCCCACATAAATGTATATACAAGACACAAGGTACCAAAATTAAAAACAGTGACAACAGGGAATTTAAAAACCAACGGAAAAAAAATAAAAAAAGAAATATCCATACAGTGCAATAAAAACAGAAATCCTTTTCTTTCCACATCTTGGGGTTCATTTAGATTAGCATCACTTTTTATGTGCATACCTCAATAGTTATATACATATTGTGATCCTGTGCTTGGACTCTCTAATTATTACAAATGATGCAAACCATGGAGCCTATGTTCCTTTGTGTCTAGCTTAATTCATTTAATATCATTTTCTCCAAGTATTTCCATTTCCTTACAGATGGGGTGATATCATTCTTTCTGAAGCATAGAATTTCATTGTGTATATATACCAAACTTTCTTGATCCATTCATCTATTATGGGCCATTTGGGTTCCTTCCATATCTTAGCTATAGTTTTCTACTATAATCCTACCATCCTATCATCTTTGGAAAGCTTTTCTAAGATTGAGCAAAGCTCTACCTTGGCAGTCCTGTTCATAGAGTTGAAATCTGAATTTGAATATCCCGTCTCCTTGCAGCAAGCAATGTGACTTAGGTTCTGTGATTTAAGAATATCTGTTTGAGATTGAATTTGGAAATACAAAAAGAAATAATATTGACACAGAGGTTCTGTTTGTGCCAGCACATAAAATAGCCAAGGAATTTGCAGATTTAAGGTCTTAGTGTAGAAGTAGCATTGGGACTAGCAGCAGTATTTGTTGGTATACTAGGGTCAAATGATTTGCATATGCAGTTCAGCTGGGCCAGCAAAAGTGGGGTTTTCTCAGGACATGTGATTTTATTTTGTGCATTCATGTAGGAAATGAATAATTATTTTAATTGCATAATATCTGTTATCTTCACCAGGAAATCTATTTTACAGT
Source organism: Megascapheus bottae (assembly GCF_031878675.1). Classification (NCBI taxonomy): domain Eukaryota; kingdom Metazoa; phylum Chordata; class Mammalia; order Rodentia; family Geomyidae; genus Megascapheus; species Megascapheus bottae. The sequence goes on from NC_143547.1 coordinate 25,141,040, forward strand.
TAAGGCAAACAAAGTATATTTTTCTGTTTTCAACAACCTAATAAAATATGATACATAGTTTCCATGTTTAGTTCTTTTTTCAGGAGCCAAGTAATCAAGTTTGAACCTCTTGAGACAAAAGAAGAATAAATACAGCCTTTAAAATATATGGACATTGAAACTCAAGTGGAATAAAAGCATTCTTTGGTAGTTGATATTTGATTTGACTCCTCACCTCTTACCAAACACTCATTTTTAATTCATAATTGAGCCTTCATGTGAATTCTTCAGAGTTAACGCTATAAATCTTGATTAGGAATAGTTATTTTCTTTTTTTGTTTCTTTTTTATTGTGATTAATAGAAGGGTTACATTATATTCATCAGATAAAAGGTGCATAACTTCACAAACATTGATACCCTTTCTCATGACATGGTCCCCATTTCCCTCCCTCCTCCCCCGCTTATCTTGATTTCCCCCTTCCCTATCCAATTTCAATTAACCAATTAAGCACATATAAAATATATCGGATAACAAGATGAAATATTGTAACAATATGAGATAACCAAGGGATGGCAAAAGAGATGAGAGATAACAGTACATTAAGAACAACAGTCATTCAGAATAGTTATTTTCTTTTCGAATTTTATGAGGGGCTCACTGTTCTATCTTAAAAATGTTATGCCATAGGCCAGGAGTGTAGTCTAGTGTTAGAGTACTCACCTAGCATGCACAAAGCCCTGGATTTAAATCTTCGGTAGCACATACTCAGAAAAAACTGGAAGTTGTGCTGTGGCTCAAGTGGCAGAGCACTAGGCTTGGGCAAAAGTGTCCAAGACTGTGCCCAGACCCTGAGTTCAAGCCCCATACTGGCAAAAAAAGTGTTATGCCATGTTTCCTTTCTCAAAGTTGTAATTTGACTAAATGAAAGGATATAAGGGAGAGATTGTAATAGCAAGATAAACAATTGTTTCTCAAAATTTATCAAATAGGGTGACTTCAAAATAGATTCCCACTGAAATTAGTAATATATACTTAAAAGCTTTCTTTTAAAGCACTGGGGGCAGTCTTAAAAATGTAAATTTTCAAGAGTATTTTTCTTATTTTTAATTTTTGAATGGGGACAATAAAAATGTAAAGAAAAAATTATAGTGTGTAGCTGGGTGCCAGTGACTCATGCCTGTAATTCTAGCTACTCAGGAGGCTGAGATCACTCCTAAACCTTGCCAAGAGAAGGGTGTTTCTGCCATGACTCTTCCCTTCACAGGCTTGAACTCATTGTTTTGTATTATTTGAAATGAAGAGACTTATCCAATCCAATGTTTTCAAGGAGATGGTGGCTTTGTAGGTTTCAAGTCCCCTCCAATCTCACCAGTTCTAAGGTAATTGCCTGCTTGCTCTGAATTTAGATGCCATCTTCATATGTTTGGAACTTTACATGAACAAAAAGATCTCATAAAGAGCAGCAGTTCATTGCTGGAATTGGTGTTTACAAAGGTCCTTTCCTGTCTTACAAACTCAGGCTCAGCTTAGTGGCATTGAAAAGCTGCTTTCCTTCAGCAGCTGGCTGTGTTTTCACCTGTACTCATTTGCCTCACCCTGCTATTCTCTTCCACAGCACAGCCTGGAAATGTGATTTCGACTCTCCTCTGTACAGTCCCTTCTGCTAGCAACTGGGTGGCTGCTTTATTCCATGAACCCCAGCTACCAAGTTCTGTATTGCAGTTATTTCTGCTTCTATGGATCTTCACAGTTGGATACTAAAAGCAGTGATGACTAAAGCCTTCGTTTTTTTCTCCTGACACCATCTCTCCATGCTTAAGCTTTTGTGTCACAGTGGGAGACAGCCCCGCTAGGAAAATCCAGTAAGCCAGCAAAGACATCTTACAGTAGTATTTGACCCTTTCCTTTCCTTCTTTCTATAGTAGTTCAATGATCACCATAGGCCACTGAAACATGAATACTTCAAGCTTTATCATTTATTATTATAGCCTGGATCCCCTATATAGTCCAATCTCTTAGAATGGTTACCTCACTGATCTTTGTATTTAGGAGACTCATTCAACAGATATTTATTGGGAGATGAGAACACTTATTGAGAAGTTTCATCTGGATACAGACTTTCTGTCCATGTGCTCAGATTTCTGGAAATATTTTCTTTTGTTTTATGGGGAGAAGTAACTCCTTTCCTGTTTTCCTCTAAGAGAAAGGATCTACTTGTATGAGCAGGTCAAAATTCAAAGGGGTTACAGTTACATTCATCAGGTAGGGGGTATATTACTTCTTGAACATTGATACACCTTCCTATATTTTTCTCCCAATCTCCTTCTCCTCACCCTCTTCCATTCATCTTGTTTTTCCATTACCTTCCTTTTTCAAATAAATAAAGAAATGTTTATACATTATACCAGGTACACATTCTGATACAGTAACAACATGAGATAAACCATAAGGGGAAAAAAGAAAAAAATAACTTTCCATAGTACATTAAGAATAGCAATCATAAAAATAAACCTCTTGTTTCCATATCCCAGAGTTTATTTTGCTTAGCCTCATCCTATATGGCGATATGTACATAGCTTTTTAGCTATTATGATCCTCTGCTGGGAGAATCTTAGAGGTATACTAATCATTACAAATGAGGGAAACCATTGAGCCTATGTTTCTTTGGGGAGCATATGATTTTAAAACTAAGGTATCTGACATAGATCATAGTCTATGACCTGGATATCAGGGGAACCTAAGCTAGTTTTTCCATGAGAAGTTGTGAAATTGACAATATGTCACATTGTATAACTCTAATGTTTTCCTTAACTAATAAATGCCTTTATACCAGACACTCTTATATTTTGTACCATGCAACATGGTTGAGCCTGAGGATACAAAGATATGAAAGTAAAGTTTCTTCCTCTACTTACTGCACCTGTATGGCTTGAGTATGTACCCCCAAAGGTTTGTGTGTTATAAACTCAATTCTTCCATATGGTAGTGTTGGGAGTCAAGAACTGGTGAGACATGGTTCAGTCATAAGATTGTAACTGAGTTCTTACTCTTATGAGAACTTATTAATTGCTACAAGTGCCAGTTATAAAACAGTTTCAGCTTGGTCTTTACCTAACTTCTCTTCTGCCTGTACTTCCTTCCTTCTTTCTTTCATGTGTTAGTTGAAGCAACAAGAGACCCTTCAACCAGATGCAGCTGCCTTATTTTGAACTTCTCAGCCTCCAGAACTGTGGACCAAAATTAACTTTTTTTTTTCTTTGTAGATTATTCACTCTCAGGTACTTTGTGAAAGTTACAGGAAATAGACTAGCCATGCAGTTCCCCACTTTGGCTTGGCTCTCTTCCTTCTCTGCGAGACAGCCACGTGTACAGATAAACCTGCAACAACTAGATGAAGCACAGAGTTGAGTGTCAATATGGCTCCTCAAACCATCTACCAAAGGTGCCACCACTGGAAGTTCTATGAGATTCTAAATATCTCCAAGTATCTCCACTGCCTCCTACCTCCTCCCAACATATTTGAGTGTTTTTAAGCCTGAGCACATATTAAAATTACCACAAAACTCAAATGTAGCCTTTATTTGTCAGTCATAGGGCTTGAGTTAAGGGCCTGGGTGCTGTATCTGAGTTCATTTGCTCAAGGCTGGTGCTCTTCACACTTTAACCCACAACACCACTTCAGGGTTTTGAGTGGTCAGTTGAATATATGGCCTTCATGAGGACTTTTCTGACTGGGCTAGCTTCAAACTACAATACTCAAATTTCAGCATCTTGAGTAGCTAGGATTATAGATGTGAGCCACCAGCACCCAGCTTTTAAATATAACCTTCAAAATGGTATCTTTTGTGTCATGTATTATTTTATAACAATGTATTAAAAGTAGTGGGTCTTGTTAAATTGAAGCACCTTATAGAGCTCTTAAAATAATTTTAAGATTATATAAATTTTAAAAAGTAGTTGGCCCACTACTCTAAAGGAGTTGGAATATGCATTTATGTATATACTGGGATTTGAAGTCAAGGAGAAGTGCTGGTTAGTCAGGTGCTGTACCACCTTAGCCAGGCTAATAGTCCTTTGCTTTGGTTATTTTTCAGGTAGAGTTTTGAGTTTTTTCCTGGGTAGGCCTTGGAAGACAAGATCCTCCTGTAGCTGCCTCCTAAGCAGGTGTGTTACAGGTGTGCACTAAAATATAGATGACTTACTTCAAAAAGAAAAGAAGAATATGGCAAGAAGGAAAAAGCTAACAACTACACAGTAGATAGAACTGACATGGCAGAGAAATTCTGAAGCGTATCAGTGATAGTCCATGTTAATGGAAGGCATTCTTAATATGATGCTCTCATATCTACAAATCTAAGTCAATCACTCTGTAAATCTAAGCAAATTATCTGTAAATCTGAACTGTTATTTAATGAAAAGGTTTGTTTGATTGTTGTTTGTTTGTTTGGTGTGTGTGTGTGTGTGTGTGTGTGTGTGTGTGTGTGTATGTATGCATGTGTGCATGTACATGCTAGTCCTGGGGCTTGAACTCAGAGCCTGAGTGGTATCCTTGAGCTTATGTCCCATGCTCAAGACAGACACTCTACCATTTGATCCACAGCTCCACTTCTGGTTTTTTGATGTTTAATTGCAGATTCTCACTGTCTTTCCTACTCAGATTGGCTTCAAACCATGATCCTCAGATCTCATTCTCCTGAGTAGCTAGGATTATAATTATGAGCCCTCAGTGCCCAGGAAAGAAAAGGCTTATTAAACAAGTAAATATGTGTAGATCTTAAGGAATCTAGATCAACAGAGCACATATCTTTCAGCTGTGGAATCTGTGTATACATATATATATATATACGTATATATATGTGAGTATATATATGCAAATATGTGTACATATACACAGATATATATATGTGTATATGTATATATACCTAGATATAGATATATATTCCTTCAGTGGTTGTACAAAGGGGTTCAATTCAACATATCAGTTTGTGAGTACAATGTGTCAGTGTATCTCAAACAATGTCATCCCTTTCTTCCTTCTCTCCAACATTACCACCTTCACTTATCTCCTAAATTTATCTAGTTCCATTTTCATACATATACATTGAATTAGTACTGCATTTGCCCACCTTTCTCCCTTGATTCATCTCCCCTCTCCCTTTGACCTCCCCAACAACACATATTTCAGCTTCCTGGTATTCATTTTATTAAACTATGATAATGTGATTCAAAGGAGTTACACCACTGCAATCCTTCCCTATGTGTACAATGTGCATATAATATTTAGACAATGTGTTTATGAATGTATGCATATGGATCGTGTATATACTTTTATATATGTTTATAGTCCATTTTACACATATGAGAGAAACATGTTTTTCCCCTCTGAGCCCGACTTAATTTACTTAACATAATTTTTTAGGTTCATCCATTTCCCTGGAAATAATATTATAACTGACAATATTTTCCTGATAGATTAGTAATATTCATATATATATATATATATATCCCATGCTTTCTTGATACATTTATTCACTGAAGAACATCTGAGCTGTAAATTCCCCAGGTGATAAGACTTAGTGGTTCATGTGGCCCACTCCCTAGAGGTGCAGTTGCCAATGTTAGTCCATTTTTGTATTCGACTATTTTTGCCTTCCTCAACTTTAATAACTAGATTTATAGTCTTCAACTCTTTGCCCAACCATAGCCCATTTTTCCAGTCAAAGTTAAATGGGTTGAGATTTAGCTTATAATGGGAGTGAGTTCAGTCAAGGGCCAAACATCTTTGTATCCCTTTCAGATTTGGAACAGTGTTCAATATGGGTAACCTTCAGTATGGTATCTGTGGCTTCAATCAATTATGGATTATCCATATTAGGGGAAATTTTGCATGCATACTCAATACATACTGACTTTTTCTGGTGATTATTCCCTAAACAATATAGTATAACAACTGTTATCATAGCATAGCTTTTACACAGTAGTAGGCATTGTAAACAATCCAGAAATGATTTAAAGTATACAGGAGGTTATGCTTACAAAAATGGTACCATTTTATATAAGGGACCTAAATACCTAGGGATTTGGGTTTCTCTGTGGCATTCTGGATTCAAACTTATATATATATATATATATGTATATATATATATGTATATATATATATATGGAAAAAAGGATAACTGTGCTCCTTGCTTTTTCTGGCTCAGCCATGACCCACCGAGTAGGAATGTGCTTAAATATTAACTCTTTTGTTGTAGTCTTCTGGGGAAGACTTTCTCTTAGGCAGAAAGCCTTAGATTTTCACATAGGGCAGTTACCTTCCTTGATTGTTTTTTGTTTTGGCTCCCCTCATCAGTCACATTGATGGATATGGAGAAGACCCCCTAAAATGATTCACACTGACTCTATTTCACTGACTTCCAGTTGCCTGAAAGTTTCTCCTGTTAAGCTCTGTCTTCTTGCCATGAAATGTCCAATTTCCTACTGCAGGGTCTGTAGCCTCAGAGTTAGGTCATCCACTTTACACTTGGAGAGCTACAATAATCCTAACTTGACTTCATTTGCTGGCCCTCTTTTGCTCATGATAATGTACTGGTCCTGTAAACTCACTCCCATTATGATGAGTCCTGGCTTGACAATTTGTACCCTAAATGAGTCAGCCACCTGTTATCTAATATATCCATTTGGGAGCCACATGTTCATATCTAGTGCTTTCCACCAAAACTTCATCCACAACCCATACTCACTCCCATTTCACCTGGATATTCTTGCTGTTTCAGCTGCCATTAGAGAAATTCTTCTAATTCCTCTTCCCACCAATATCATCAGGTATCAGAAGATAATCTATAATTGTAGAAAACAAATCAAAAAACTTCATGTTTCCTTGAAATGAAAAATCATGCCATCAGAGTTCTTTTACTGGGTGTTGTTGCAGGTCATCAAACATGAAGCTGGCTAGGGAAGGTCTCATAGAACTGGTAAAAGAGATCAGAGCAGGGTCAGAACAGAACCTCAACAGCATCTTATATCAATATTGAAATCTCTCATTTTCCTCTATTATTCCAGCATGTATCTACTTTAATATACTAAATGATGCATCTTTTTTTTAATTTGCACTCAGCAAAGATCATTTAGGTTCCATTCACCTTAGTGATGAAAAACAGCCATGACCACACACAAGAATTCTCAATTCATCTATTGACTACACTGAATTTTTTTACTCTCTACCACTTATACTGGATTCTATTCTTGTTAGATTTCCTAAAGACATTAGTCCTTACTCAGAGTCCTCCTCACCCTTTTGTATTGGTGGTGCTGGGGATTGAACTCAGAACCTCACGTATTATAGGCAGTAATCTTTCTACCATTTGATGCACACCTCAGATCTTGTTGCTTTTTCAGTTTGTTTTTCAGATAGAGCTTTACATTTTTGCCTAGGACAGCCTCAGCTGACTATGATCCTCTAACTTCTGCTTCCTAAGGAGCATAGGTCAAAGATATGAACCCTCAGACCCAGTTGCGAAGTATCTATTTATTACTTTTCATAAAACTTAATTTTAAATTTCTGAAAAAATTAATACTTGGGATAGGTTGTTATGAAATTCAAAACATTTGAAAAAACAGCTTATTAAATTTGTATAAGCAGTTTGAAAGTTTAAAGAAGTTGGACTAAGTTTGAAAATATGAATCAAAGGCTGCAGAAAACTGATTTGTTTAAAAAGAAGATAGATGTATAAATAGTATTAAAAATCATATGCTTCAAAAACAGTCTAAAGTTTGTAATTATTCATTTTTAACTCTAAATAGCTGAAAAAATATTTTTCAATGCCTAAAATCTGCCCCCAAAGATGCAAAGTCCCTCACATGGTCACAAGTGCCCACAATAACAGAGCATGATCTTTGTTTATGAAGAATTTCTGTCAGGTTTTGCTGATGCTCTGTTGGCCATCATTTCTCCAAGACCTGTCAAGTTCCATATCTTTCTTTTCTTTTCTTTTTTCTTTTTTCTTTTTTTTTTTTTTACAAGATCCTGCCTCAGGTTTATTGGTAGAAATGACACCAGCCACTGCCCCCCTGAAGATTGCAGCTAGGGAATCACAGCAGTCCTGACATCACCGGCAGACAGAGGTCTTCACTGTGGGGCTTTCACAGGGCCCTGGGCTCCCTTAGTGACTATAGCCTGGGAAACCTTAGAAGCTGGGGCCTGGGCACCCTTAGGAGCTGGGGCATGAGCACTCTTAGAAGCTGGAACCTACACACCCATAGAGGCTGGGGGCTAGGCACCCTTAGGGGCTGCAGCCTGGGCCTGAGCTGGAGTGGCAGCTGGAGCCTGGGCTTTGGCTTGTGGCCTGGCCTTGGCCCTGGTCTTAGCCTTAGCCAGGGCTTGGGCCCTAGTCTTGTGCCAGGTTAGCCTGCAGCCCTTGGCGATGTAGGTACGGATGCGTTTCCCCAGGCTCGGGATGGGCATTGCAGGCGAGTCGCTGAAACTTGAGCTTGTTGCTCACTACTTTGGGCTTTACCGGGGCCTTGACGGCCTCGGCCCGCGAGCTAAGAGCCTTGACATTGTTGGCCTGCATCTTCTTAAAGCTCTTCTTGTTGTGCTTCTTAGCAAAACACATGTTCCTCAGGAACGTGGGGTTCACCCCCTTCAGAGACTCATATCTTTGTGATCTGGGTTTCTTGATGCCATTTCTGGGCCATTTCAGGGACTGGTTGTGTCTAGTGTGGTTCTTGGACTTGGCCATGTCTGAACAGCCTACCAGCAGGAGCCAATGCGCCTGCTCCAAGATTTCTTTTAAAGATGATGAAGAGAAAATATACCTCCAAGGGATATTTCTTTTTAATATAAGTTAAACATTTAAGCTATTTTAGTTTTTAGGAACTAAAAAGGTTTCTGTTCCCTCAATATCAATATTAACTAAAAAAGATTTCAGATTGAATTTGTAAGTGACATGGAAAAAAAAGCTAGTATATTCCTGTTGTGTGTAAATGAATACCTCATTTCACTGTGGCAAGACGGGACAAAAGCGCTGTATGTTTAGTTGCTCCATTGCAATCACAGGGAGATAATCTACTCACAGGCTGGGAAAAAAACATTGCTTTTGGAGCCTGCGCAGAGCTGTTTGGCTTTTACATGACAAGAACAGAAACAAAGAAAATAAAGAGAAGACCTCTGAAATTGTTGTTCTATGACCATAAAGTAGAGCAGGCAATAATCCTTTATTAAATTTATACTTCATAATGCCCAGCATAACCACTTCACAAAGGTCAGCCTGTATGTGTTGGTGAGGAAGAGCTTACCTAGTTGATCCGCATAACTACTTTCTGGTGTAGGTCTTTCTTTCCAAATAAAAGCTATGATGTCGAAACTGAAATCATGGTTTTATGAGCACATAACTTAGTCATACAAATCTGAGATATGTGTGCAGAAATAAATGATTGATGTCAATGTCTGCTCTTATGTCTTTCATATCACAGGATCAGAATGTTCAGGTTTTTCAGTCAAATTCTCTGCAAATATACATGCTCTGTTTAATACCATTGTCATCAAGTCATCTTGAAAATTCCATACCAAAGATAATGCTTCTGAGAAATGATCTCAAAACGTGTGTTTGTGTGTGTGTGTGTGTGTGTGTGTGTGTGTGTGTGTGTGTGTGTGTATGTGTGCACATATGCATGAGCACCCGTAATAGGGCTTAAACTCAGAATCTGGGTGCTCTGGGTGCTGTCCTTTTGCTTTTTACCTCACGGCTAGAACTCTACCACTTGTATCATGGAGAGAGGAGTCTCATGGACATCCCTACCTGGATTGGGCTCAAACAACAGTCCTCACATCTCAGCCCCCTGAATAGCTAAGATTACAGAACATTTAAATTCCTCCTTAGAGTCTGTGATCATGTGTAAGTTTGAAGAAAATTTTAACTATAAATACATGTGGGCAAAATATCATTAATCATAAATATTTGTGAACAGAATAATAGAAATAAGAATAGAGGGAAAACATTTATTACATTAAGCAAAATAACTTTTTGTACACTATGTTTGAGAACACTGTTATGAAGTAGCAATATTCACTAGCACTAAGACTTAGTAGGTGAATCTCTGTTCTTGAATCTGTGATTTGCCAATTATCCACGTATTACCACCAAGAGATACATACACAAATTACATATATGTATGTAATTCTTAACTTTGAAAATTTCATTATTTCAGTCTAGCTTTAACTTTAACAAACATATTTAATTAATGTTCTAATTAAATGACCTCAAAATTAGCTTTTAATTAAATAACATCAGTCACAAGGACTGATGGCTACATATAGCTGTGATGAGTGATCATTTTTTTGTTTGATTTAATATTTTTGAATTTTGTTGCATTGTTTTCCTGAGGCTAAACTGAATGACTAATATTCTAGGGTAGAGAATCTTTCATTTGTTTGAAGTCAGTGTCTTGCTATTTAATCCAGATTTGTCTCTATTTCTCAATCCTCCTCCTTCAGTCTCCTTGTTTAGGATAGGCACTCATGGATGCCTGTCTCTTCTTGGTATGAAAATCCTGCAAAAAAAAAAGAAATAGCTTGATTAGGTGAAAATGTTTGAGGACTAGAAATCAGGACTCAGGACTAGAACCTATCTCATGCCCTTAGACTAAGAGATGTAAGAGAGGAAAAAGCAAAAACAAGAAACCTGAATGACTGTGTTGGTGGCTGCTGATAGGTCTGCCCAAAGGAAACCAAGGAAATTAAATCTTTTCTCTCATCTTCTTTCTCCTTCCAATGCCAACAGAAAGCCAGAGGACAAAGGAAACATGAGTATACAGAGCATAGATGTCAGCATGCTCCAATAAACATGTTCTTACATTGTGACCATTGATTGGGTCCATTCATCTCTCTATCTACTACACATAGCATACACATAATGTGGAAGGAAGGTTTAAGTCCTCTTATTATTAGAAAATGATCTCATAGTATTATCTGCAGAAAATCAAAAGGACAGAACCAGAGTGTTCATGTTCTTCTTAAGTACACTGGTCCCATTTACTGAAAAATTCATTAAGTTTATGCATTGTCCAAATAAGAAAATAATGGATCCAATTCAGTCATATGTTTGTCTTCAGTTATTTGCAATCAGACACTGATATTTTTCCCTTGAAGTTATTTTTTATTTGTCTTGGCTTAAGTACCCACCTTTCAAAGCTGCACATGAAATTTAAGTCTCATTTTGAATCTGGTTTTGAGCTTTTCATTTCACAGTATTCTATTTATCCATCTTCTCTTGTATCTCCTCTCTCCTACCCAGTGGTTTTGAGTAGAAAGATGATAACCCATTTGTGAAAAAAATCCAATTAAAATATCTCTCTTCCTTCATTTTAGCCTAGTTCTGTTAGCAATCAGCAAAGAATTCTTACTTGGTTGCCCCATGCTGTGTGTGTGTGTGTGTGTGTGTGTGTGTGTGTGTGTGTGTGTGTGTGTATCTGTCTGTCTCTTTCTTTCTCTCTCTGTATTGGGAGAATGAACTCAGGAGTTCCTACTTGCTAGGCTAGTGCTCTACCACCTGAGCCAACCTCCCAGTTATACTTTGGCCTTTCTTTAACATAGCTCATGGTACCTTTATATTTGTTGTCTAGAATCTCCTGCTATCCAACCCCCAATCTACTTGCTAGAAATCTCTCATCTATCCTCTATGGCATACATGACTACATACAGTACACACAGTACTCTCATTACCCCAGCTTTTTGTGCTGGTCCTGGGGTTTTAACTAGAGACCTATGCATTGTCCCTGAGCTCTTTTGTTCAAGGCTAGCACTATACCACTTGAGCCACAGCTCCACTTCTGGCTTTTTGTACTTAATTGGAGATAAGAGTCTCTTGGATCTTCCTACTGGGGCTGGCTTCAAACTGTAATCCCTTGAACATCAGCCTCTTGAAAAGGAAGAATTAAAGGCATGAGGCACAGGCGCCCAGCTTTATTAATTCATGTCTCTTTCCATTCACCCCATCATTACGTATCTATTCAAAAGTGATTTATTTCACATTATATTATTCCATCAGTAGTAACTACTTTTTATTAAAATTATTCTTATAGCTATGATTAGCATTATTGGTTTCAAGTGTGTCTCATTCCTAATACTTGAAAATGGGTTTCTGGAAACTCGTGTTTTGTGTTTTATACTAGAGAAATTGTCTTGTCTGAACCTTCAACCCTACAAACTAACCTACTTTAAGAGGATTTTCTTTGGTACACTTTACATACTGATGATCAAATTAAGTGTTCTGCTGCAAGAGAGTAAATATCCCAGGAGGCAGTGCTGAATTAGAAAATAAATATTCTAAACAATTATGCAAAACAACATTTACCTTAGCCTTTGCATTTCTAAGAAAGTGTGCATCTAGAGATTTACAATAGAACAAAACCTAGATACATTAGTCCATATAGTTTGAGGCTAAATGAAAGGACCTCCAGGATGTAGAAACAAGAGCCATATAAGGTATGACTGTTGTTCTTACTGTATTGTTATTTCTCATCTCTTTTGTCCCTTGGTTATTTCACATTGTTATAGTATCTTACCTTGTTATCTGATATATTGTGTATATGTTTATTTGGTTATTTGAAATAGGATAGGGAAGGGGAGAAAACAAGACGAGGGGAGGGAAAGGCCGAGGGAAATGGGGACAAAAACATGAGAACGGGTAGCAATGATAGTTAAGGAATGCACCTTCTATTTGGCGAATATAATGTAACCCTTCTAGTAATTAAAATATTTCTTAAAAAATTAAAAAAAGAAAGTGTGCATCTAGAAAATGAGGTGAGTAAAGGGACATTTTTTGGCTTGTTCCATCAAGTTAAGAAAGGAAGTCACAGCCTCCCTTCCAGATGTAAACTAACAGCTTCATGCCATTGTAATAGAGCCAACTTCTGGTTGATGAAGACATTGCTGTCCTTATCTCTCTCTGGATAAACTTTCTTCTATTCATAACTACGTTAATATATCCATCATATAAAATTACAGAAGGGCATTGTTTTTAAGTGGCTCCTGCACAAGGCCCCAACAATTCAGTACAAAGGTCAGTCATACTAAATTTCTGAATCACTAGGATGAAATTAACTGTTTATCTGAACTTTTGAAATTACAGGGGGAAATCAAATTTCCTACAAAAAGCAATTTCAGTTGCTGTGACAGTAAACTTCTCTCTGCCTTAATTCTTACACACACACACACACACACACACACACACACACACACACACACACACACACACTGTGCATGTGCCAGGACTAGGGCTTAAACTCACCTTCTAGGGGGCACTGTCCCTGAACTTCATTCTTCAAGGCTAGTGTTCTACCACTGGAACCATAGCTCCACTTCTGGCTCTTTGATGTTTAGTGAGAGCCAATGTCACATGGACTTTCTGCCCAGCCATAATCTTCAGAATTCAGCCTTCTGAGAAGCTAGGATTACAGGTGTGAATCATTGCACTGTTGGGATGATGTATTGGGGGGGGGTTACAGTTACATTCATCAGGTACTGGGTACATTACTTCTTGAACATATTAGTTATTGTTCTGTTGTCCTGTCTCTCTGTCACTGCTTTACAAGGAAAGTAATGTCTGAAGTGCTAATCTGCTTTTTGTCTGCTTTCTTCATCCCATTTCTGTCTATACAACCAGATCCCCTGTTCAGCTCATTGCAACACTTACTCTTCTATGGATTGAAACATTGCCCAATTCTAGAATTGAAAAATAAAGCCGATTAAGATCTTAAAGTAAATTGCTACAATTTGGTCATTTGACAGACCTAATTGGAGATTAGGTTCTATTTAATCCTCTATCTGGCTTTTGGGGCCTTTTTTCTTGGTTCTTGGTGAACTGATTAGAAATGAGATATCGTCATTGAATGATTCTTCATTTCCTTTAGAGAAAGTACATGATTATATTTCCTTTCATAAAGAAGAGAGATTCATGGTGAACATGGATCAAGCACAGGTTTACATGGATTGAAAGCCTGTTGCCATGACAAATGCCATTTTCAGGCTGTGGAGTGTTTTGTTTGCAGATAAATACAAGCAGGTTTTTTTTTTACCAACTTGGCATAAATGTCAAAACAGAAGACTACAACTTACAAAAGGAATATAGAAAATATTAACCATGAACTCTGATGCTTGAAATAAATGGAATGTCCATCAATTAAATGGATATTATTGAAAAGAAAATTATTTACTCAAAAGATTCAAAGTCATTATTTTCTCATGCAAAACCTCTTTCTCTGGCAGAGCTCTGGGCATTTTATTTTAAAAATCAACATCATTATATTCATTATTACTCATTATTAATTGTGTACCTAGTAGGAATTTGGCTCTTATATTCACTCACTAGATGGGCATTGATCTCCCTAGACCTCTTAGCTCCCATCTGTAAAATGAGGATTAAAATAATATACACCTCATGAGATTATTGTAAGAAAAAAAGGTGTGGGGAGGTTAATATGTACAAAGTCCACATGGAAATGCTTGGTACTTCTTGTTCCCAGTGGCAGCTATTAGTTTAATCACTGTTATTATTCAATCACTTTGCTTATTTCATCTGTGATGTTTTTAGCTATGAAGCTTAGAGAAAGAAAGCAACCTACTCCAGCTAAAAAGAGGAAGATTTTTTTTCTGCACAACTGTTTTGGTAAGAATGCACTACTTTAAATTGCTTTAATATCAGGAAAGAATACATTGTTTCAACTAAGTTGAGAATAGACTATCTTATCCCATGAAATTTTCATTGAAAAAAAAATGTCCCTGCCTCTGGAATTCCCTGGCCTCATTTGTTCTTGTATTCTTCTCTTCTAGGAAATTCTCTCCCGTGACAAAGGTTGGAGGACAGGATAGAAGAAGGATGGTAAGCTAGCATCAAGTGAAATCACACTGGATGATGATGACTGTGTATTTGTCCATTTACAATCAGAACTCAATTTATCTTATAAACCAATTTAGCAAAGCATCAGGTTTAAAATCCATTCTATTGAATCAGGAATGCAGTTCATAGCAAATATATTGACAAGATACCCTTACATGGCATTAAACTTTTATATGAATATAAACAAATATTCTTTCTAAGCTCTGTGTTTCTTCGTGCCAAGGAGTCTGTCAGATTTTATGCTGTTACTTCATGCAGTAAGAAACGTGAATTTGCTGAGTACTGGTAGATCATACCTGTAATCCTAGCTAGCTAGAGGTGGAGATGTGTCTCAAATGGTAGAGCATTTGCTTCGAGGAAAACAACAACAAAAAATCTATCAAAGGCAGTGGATAGGCCCTGAGTTCAAGCTCTAGTACTAGTGCACCCCCACACACAAAGAGTTTAAAAAAGGTAGACTTGTTGATTACCTTTTTGTAGAGGAAAAGATATTAGCAGAATCATAACATTCCTTTTTAGTTCAGATCATCTCATCAACTTCTATTTACCATGTCTGTTATCAAATAGGTTCCCTTAATAGAAGGTAGTTTAATATCTATTTTTAACTGTTTACTCATATATCGGTTGCTTAAAAATCTAGCTTCTTCCATCAAAACTTGACAGCAAAAGTTTACTAGCAAGCTACTTGGGTTGCCCTAATTACCAAACCCTGCAACTTGTTTTATTCTCTTCTTCGGCATTTTATTCCTTTGTAGATAATCTATATGTTTTTTTTCAATAATTTCTGTGGTAATCAGAATTCTACTGCAACCTCCAACAGAGATACCTGTGTACAAATCACTGAAACCCTTAACTGTGTTACTTTACATGGCAAAAATGATTTTAGCAGATAGAATTACATTGTGGGTCTGAGATAATCTCTGCATTATCATGGGGAGATATATATGTAATCACCATGATCTTTGTAAGAAAAACAAGAGATACAGAGTTAGAATAAGAGCAGAAAAGAGATACACACAGACACACAGACACATACACATACTCACACAATCAGAGAAAGAGGAAGAGAGAGAAAGAGAGAGGGAGGGACAGAGACAGAGAAAGAGAGAGATTTAAAGATAGTATATCACTGAATTTGAAGATGCTTGAAAGGAACTTAGCCAAGGAAAGTGAATGGCCTCTAAAAGCTAGAAAAAAATCAAGGAAATAGATTTTTTTCTAGAGCCTCCAGAGGAAATACAGTCATGCATACACTCTAATTTTAAAATGTCTGACTTCCTGAATGCCATAATAATATATCTGGGTTATTTTGAGCCACTCGGTTTGTAGCGTTCTATTACAGCAGCACTAGAAAAGTAACATGACTATCTTTTCAATTCTTTATTTCTCATTCTGAAAACTCTCCCAAGAAACAGAACTGATAATTGTCTTCTAGATTCTTGGCTATTTACCAGCATGTCAAACACCAAGCTCAACATTAAAGTTATTTCTTTCTGCTAGGTCTTGAGCTCACACTTGTAAGCTCATCACTTAGGAGGCTGAAGCAGGATGATCACAAATTTGAGTCCAACTTGAATTACATAGTGAAACCATGTCTCAAAAATTGTGTTGATTTTCTCCATAAATTCAATCCTCCCATGGAATTTTCTGACTGTTCTATGTTGACTAATTTACTGACTGTTGCTTAATTTATTTAATCACAAACTAGTGTTGGTGACTGTTTCTAATGACAAATGTTGTCTAGAGAGTGGATAAAATAAAGCTGAGATTTGAGGATCACTGTTCAAAGCCAGCCCAGGCAAGAAAGTATGAAGTCATATATTCAATTAACCACCAAGTGATAGAGCACTAGTCTTGAGCAAAAAAAAAAATCTCAGGGTTTAGCACCCAGGCACTGAGTTCAAGCCCGAGGACTGCCCCCTCAAATAAATGAATGAATAAATCAAATAAAATAATATTTTCCTGGACAGGACTTCACATTCTAGGGAAGATATAAGGGAAATGGAAATTAATAAATCAAGCAGCTCTATCCAGTGAAAAGTATCCAGAGACTTTCATGCATGGTAAGATAATAGAGGATGGTGTAAAGTAAGATACAGATGAGTGGTGCCTATTTCAAATAGGATAATCAGAGAAGGCTTCTAAGCAGGTTTGGTGCAGAGATCTAATTGAAGAGGAAGAACAACAATGAGAGTCTATGGAAGAATATCATTCCAGGAGTAATATTCTACTAGAAAGATCTCAAGGCATAAATGAATTTAGATTGTTCATACTGGAAGTGATTGTAGAGAGATGGGAATACAGTGAAAAATGTGGGAATTGGTAAAGAGAGGAGACAGGAATGTTAGAAATTTCTTTAATCATAGATAGGAATTCTGATTTTTTTCTACGTATGATGGAAAATCACTGGAAATTTTTGAAGAGGAGAGTGAAGTGATTTGACTTTGTTTGAAAAGTAAAGTGAGAGAGTTCCACAATAATGAGTGCTACTTACTTGGCTCAGAAGTCAAGCTAGTGGTCAGAATTAGGATATATTTGGAAGACAGTGCTGATACAATCCATTTAATTGTTTTACAGAATGGTACCAGAAAAGAATAGAGGATAAACTCTTAAGATTTAAACAATATGAAAAAATGTAGTTAGCATTAACTGAAATGAGGATACTTACAAGTAGCAAATTTTATGACA
This sequence comes from Megascapheus bottae, assembly GCF_031878675.1. Classification (NCBI taxonomy): domain Eukaryota; kingdom Metazoa; phylum Chordata; class Mammalia; order Rodentia; family Geomyidae; genus Megascapheus; species Megascapheus bottae. The sequence continues at coordinate 25,158,606 of NC_143547.1, forward strand.
AACACCAAATGTTTGGTTTCTGATTAAAAAAACATTTTTGCCAGGTGCTGAGGTCTTATATTCATAATCTTACCTACTCAAGGAATTGAGATCTGAGAACCTCTGTTTGAAATCAGCATAGGCAAGAAATTCACAAAACTCGTTATCTCCAATTAATTACCACAGAGCTGAGGTGGAGCTGTGGTTCAAATAGCAGACCAGCAACCTTGAGTGAAAAACTTAACATTGCCCAGGCCCTGAGTTCAAACTCCAGGACCCAAACAAAACAACACACAAACAAAGCAAAACAAATTAATCAGTAGTTGTCTCAGCTTAACCTGGGGCTAGGAATTTCTCAGAGACAATTTCAAGAAATATTCAAACCACAAATGTTAATTTTATAGTTCTCACCATGAAGGCCTCTTTTCAGCCTATTAAAAATGTAGAGAAGCACTATAATCTTTCAAGGAACCTCCGTACTGCTTTCTAGGGTAGCTGAACAAGTTTACATTCCCACCAACAACATAGTAGTGCTCCCTTTTGGCCACACCACCTCCACCAGCATCTGTTCTTGTTCGTTTTCTTGATAATGGCCATTTCTAACTGGGGTGAAGTGAGATCTTCATTGTTTTTAATTTCTTTTATGGCCAGAGATGCTGAACATCTCTTCATGTATCTCTTATCCATTCTTATTTCATCTTTAGCTCAGTCTTTTAAGTCTTTAGCCAATCCATTAATGGTGTTGTTTCCTTGAGTGCTTGTTTTTGGGAAGCTTAAATTTTTTGAGCTCTGACTATATTTTAAACATGAGTCCCTTGTCTGAGCATTCTATTTATCTTGCTAGCTATGTTTTTGCCATGCAGAAAGTCTTCAGTCTGATTCAATTTTATTTACCAAGTCTTTCTTTGATTTGCTATGATTTGGGATGTTTACTTAGGAAGTTTTGGCCTGTGCTAAGGAGCCCTAGTATTTCCTCTATCCCTTCCTGTAATATTTTCAGGGTATCTGGTCTTACATCAAGAGCTTTGATCAATTTGGAGTTGGTTAATATGCAGTGTGACATATAAGGATCTAACTTCAGTTTTCTGCTTGTGTATAGCCAATTCATGTATATAGTACCATTTGTTGAAGAGGCTGTCTTTCTTCCATCCTGTGTTTTTTCACTCTCTTATCAAATATTAGTTGGCTATAGATCTGTGGGATTATTTCTAGGTTGTTCACTTCATTTCACTGGTCCTCAGTCCTACCCTTGTGTCATTACCAAGCTGTTTTTATTACTTTAGCCATGTAATAGAGTTTGAAGCTGCTGTTGATAATCCTTCAGCACCATTCTTCCTGCTAAGGATTATTTTTGCCATTTGGGTCTTCTATTATTTCATATGAATTTTTGGATTACTTTTTCTATATCATTGAAGAATATTGTTAGGATTTGGATGGGCATATCATTTAATTTGTAGATAATGTTGGATGCTATTACCTTTTTCACAGTGTTAATCCTTCCAATACAGGATAATGTTTTTTTTAAATTTACTTAAATCTGCTTTAATTTCCCTTTTCAGATTTTTAAAGTCTTCATCATACAGATCCTTTTTGTCTTTTGTTAAACTGGTTAATTCCTATGTATTTTTAGGCCATTAAAAAGGAGTGGCTTCTTCTCATTGTTGGCAATACAGAAAAGCTATTTATTTTTATGAACTAACTTTACACCCTTTTACTTTGCCAAAGTTTCAGATATGCTCAAGAAACGAGCTTCCCTATGACTCAGCAATTCCAATCCTGAACATCTATCCAAATGACCACAAACCAGGGTACAGTAACACAACTATGTTAATTGCAGCATTGTTTACCATAGCTAGGATAGGGAATCAATCCAGATGCCCCTTACTAGATGAATGGATCAAGAAAATGTAGTATATAAACACAATGGAAGTCCATACTTCCATCAAAAAGAAGGACATTGCCCCATTTATAAGGAAATGGAAAGACTTGGATAAATTCCTCTAAGCAAAGTAAGCCAGAAACAAAGACACATAAGCGGCATGGTTTCCCTCACTTATAATAATTAGAATATGCCTATAAATCTACAAATAATCCAAATGGATAGTAAAAGACAAATAATTACACCTGAACATGATGAACTAAACAGCAGTCTAAACATTCTTACAATGAGAACAAAGGCAGATATTCTAAGGAGAAGATCAGAAGGGCTCAATAACTATGTGCCCATGACCATATAAAATGATGCTAATGAAAATAAACTCCAAGAAATGGAAGCAAAGTTTTGTTTTGTTTACTGTTTGTACTTCTTTTTTCCTTCTTTCTTTCTTCTTTGATTTATGCCCTCCTGTCACTGTTTTTGATTTCTGTTCCCTTTGTACTGTATATAACCTTATCTGATCTGGGGAGGAGAAGGAGAAGCATAGATATGGTGGGACAAAGGGTGAACCAATTTAGCATTGAAACCTACCAGATGCTATGTTGGATATGACTTATACAAATTGGATGAGGGATGGAATTTGGGAGGTAAAAACTGGAAGAAAATGAAGGAGGGTGTGACACTGTTCAAAAGGAAATACACTCAGTTACCTAACTCAATAACTGTAACATCTCTGTGCATGGACTTTACAATAATTATTTTAAATCACTGCCCCCCAAAATATTAAAAAATAATGTATAGACTTTACTTTCAGCACAAAGAAATTCCCCATTATGAAGCTGGGCCCCAGTGGCTCATGTTATTTGGGAAGCTAAGAATGGGAGGATCATAGTAGCAGGTCAGCTTATGTACAAAGATCACAGGACTCCGTCTGCAAGGATCAAAGTAAGATAGGTGTGTCTTGTGGAGGAGAGGGGTATTATGTCAGCTGTGTGTATCAGCCATACACTTAGTGAGGAAGCAAGAACTACATCAAAAATGACCAGAAGGAGATGTTCTTAGGCCTATTCTGATTCTTGCTATGGGGTTTGGTCTTATAACCAAGGGATAAACATGATTTCTCCAAGATTCTTGATCAGAATCCTCCTCTGAACTCTAGGCCATCAACTCACTTATTTCGAAAGCTTAAAGACATCAGAAATTCACTACATTCAGCATAGCATTCCTAATCTCTAAATCCTCTGACCCCAAATTTAATCCTTTTTTTAGTTCTTCCTCTCTTATTGATTGGAGCAAATTAAAGTCCTAAAAGTTACCTTTGACACTTCCTTCTCCTTAATATATCAAATCTATTCCCACAACATAGCCCAAATTTATCTCCTTATTTCCATTTCCAACACAGCATAACTTTCAAAGATGATGTACTGGAATAAGCCATCGTACTATGTCCTCTCATCTAGTATAATAAACTTTCATCTGAATTAGGTGCTGCCATTCTTACTCCTAATACAGCACTCAAATTCCTCTTTGTTTTATAGGATAGCTTTGTCCTGACACATAGTAAGAAGTAGCCAACCTTACCTCAGGATTGCCTTAGTAACTATCACATTAACCTGTTGTATTTTCTTTGTTTCTATATAAATTAATTTCACCTATTTATCTGTTGCCTTATTTAGTACCAGTTAATCTCCTCTAAAAGATAAAAATCTGTAAGGGCATGAGCTTAATCATGTCCCCACAATAAGCTTAAGCCAAGAAAACCACATGGAGCACAGTAATCATTCACTGATATTTAGGATAAATTTAAATGATTTCTATCGTTAAATAATTACATCCCTCCTAATTCAATCCCTATAATCTCACAAAATTACTGGTAAAAGTTATCTATTATTATCTAATACACCACTTTGAATTTTTTTTATTTCTTAGTCGTTTTTTATGCTAATACCGGGGCTTAAAGTCAGGGCTTGGACACAGTCCAATAGCCTATTTGCTCAAGAATGGCATTCTACCACTTGAGCCACAGATCCACTTCCAGATTTTTTTCTAGTTGATTAGAGCATTACAGACTTTCCTTCACAAGTTAGATTTGAACTGCAACTCTCAGATCTCAGCTGCTTTAGTAGCAAGAATTACAGGATTGAGCCACCAGTGACTGATTGGAAATTATTTCTGAAATTTTTCTTGGAATTTTTATTTCTGTCTTTGCCCTTTTGGAATTACAAAGCTAATCTGATTTTGAGGAATCTAGCCAAAGATTTCAATATCAAAGCCACTTCCTAAATTTTTTCTGCATGCAAATTTATCTCAATGAAGCTATGTTTAAAGTTCCAATGCCTTTAGTGATAATTAGCATATTGTGAAATATTTACTTAGCTTTTTCTGGGAAAACACAAGTCCTTTCTCCTCTCTCACATGAACATACTCCCAAGCTGTTTTTTTTTTTAAGTCATTGTACCTTCCAGAACATGGCTTTATTTCATCTCAATACTCACTTATTAGAAAAATATCTGTTTGTATCTAAAAGATTGCCCTTTTGTTTTTCAGTAAATATATAACTAATCACTGGAGTATAGAGAAATCTTTACTTTCTTGATTTTTCTCATTGCATTATTGGATGTCATTTGCTGGGGAGGTTGGGGTAATGGTTGGTGAAAACATGCATTTCTAAAAGAATACTGCTGAGGCTGTGTGGAAAGATTAGTAATGGCTAAGAATTGCAGGCTGCTAGGTTAATTGATTTTTTTTTCTATCTAGAGGATAGCTATTCCTTTATTTTCACTGTAGTTAGTGAATAATAGACTGATCTCAAGGTACACAATTGAACTCACTCTAGTTGTGAGAACATGTGCATTTAAATGGAAAGCTTGGTACCAATTAAATAAAAAGAAATTATATGGGTTGAAATTAACCCTTCCCATTGGTTCCAATAGCATACGTTATTATTCTCATGACTAAAAGCTAACCCAGAAAACAAATAACAAAAAGACAATAAATAAGCATATTTATAGCAAAAACCACATGATTCTTTTATCACTGGATGTAGAGTCTTTGTTCTACATATCACAGGAAATAAAAGCTCTTTTGAAGTTCTATTTCTAAGGAATATAGATTATCTTTTTCTTTCAGACTATTCATGATAATAGGTTCTGCCATGTACTATTCATATCTAGGTCTATGAATCTTTACAAATATTAATTGTCAGATAGGTTGATTCCACAAATCAAATATTCTATTCCCATGTTGCCAAGACACTATGTAGTATTTTCAGAATTTCAAAGAGCTGTCCTTTCTTATTACAGCTTCCCTAAAGGATAGTTCTCAGGCAGTTTATGGAGAAAATGTCGTATTTATTTCTGAGGTAGATCAACTCTATTGGCAATTCTGAACTAAGGTTACATTGCAACCAGAAAATGTGTTAGTTATAATTAACATAGTAGTAAATAAAGCAAGCTTGCTCAAGCTATTTCATCTCAGGGACTCTCAGTTCAATTGGATCTTCCAGATCAAATAGAAAATGGTGAGAATCAGTGTTTCCAGGTCTCCTGACTTTGAATAATTATATGATTAGAATTAGTGGGTGGTATTTTATTGATGAAATGTTGTCCATAATTTTTCTATATCTCTACAAAATTTAAGGCAAAAGAAGGGACTAAATGTTTTGCAGAATGTAAAGTGCTCTAGAATTCTAATAAAAACAGTAAGAATTTTCTATGTATTTCCTCTTGCCTGCTAATAATCACAAATATAATTTTACAACGTAATTGTTATACACATTCAGGGAACATATAAAATGTCACCTCAAATTCCTAGTGGCCAATCATCTCTTCAAATATACCTCAACTTGGAAGACAATATTTTAATTAACATCATAAACCTAAAAGATGCTTAACCAAGGAAAAAATAAGGAATTTTTCAAACACCAAACCTATGTTAGGATTTTGCAGTATAACAAACTACTCCAAGCTTGGTGATTTCGAACACAAATCATTTCTTAATAAATAATTCTGGAGGTTGGTATTTAGGCTATAGTCTTTTCAGCAACCTTCCTAATGTCATTCATAAATTTGTGAATTTGCTGGAGGCTGGCTTTTCTCAACTGACTTCATTTTGGACAGTTAGTTTCTCTTCTGTATGTCCCCATAGTTTAGCAAGCTACAGAGCAAAGTTTCAAAGATTCATGCATAAACATGCAATTCCTCTTGAGGTATAGGCTTATAACTATAACAACATAATCTCTACTGAATTCTAATTACCAAACCAAATTGAACATTGGTAGATTGGAGAGTAGAGTACAAGATGTTGAAGTGGGTAGAGATATCCTGACCCAAGAATTTGTTTCAATCATGAAGGATAGAATAAGATTTCCTTCAGGCTCTAGTTTGTACAAATTACGCTTCTACTTTGATCTCATGCTCAAAATGAAATTCTGTGGTATAATTTCACGTCTCATGTCATATGCTGAGATATTCCTGATCAATATAATCTGGTGTTGTTTATAGTTCTTACAACAAATGGATAAATTGGTACTCACCACCACCCTATTTCTATTACTCTCTCACTTTTTCCCCCTCTAATTTCTATGGCAGGTAGTAGCAACTTTTTCCTCTAAAATCTGAGTTCTGTACTACCATATGTTGGAAGCATGGGATCTGAATCAGGAGTTTGGCCTAATGGTAGAGCGCTTTTCTATTATGCACAAAGACCTGAGTTTGGTTCTTAAGTAACACATACATAGAGAAAGCTGGAAGTGGTGCTGTGGTTCAAGTGGTCGAGCTCTAGCACTGAGAAAGATCAAGGACAGTGCTCAGGCCCTGAGCTCAAGCTTGGGACTGGCAAAAAAAAGGAATTAGGAATTTTTACTTTTCAGTTTGGTATAACAAATGAATATTGGTCATGTTTAGGAATACTAAAAGGCTTAAACATAGTGTAAGTTATTTTGCTAAGGCTCCACTTTTTTACATATATATTTTTACTGTAATTAACAGAAGGGCTACATTATATGCACCAGATAGAAGGTGCATTACTTCACATATATTGATACCCTTTCTCGTGCCTTGGTCCCCATTTCCCTCCCCCCACCCTTGCCCCTCATCTTGTTTCCCCCCCTTCCCTATCCTATTTCAAATAACTAAATAAGCATATATAAAATATATCAGATAACAAGGTAAAATACTGTAACAATATGAGATAACCAAGGGACAATAAAAGAGATGAGAAATAACTTAGTACATTAAGGACAACAATCACTCATTATATGGCTCTTGTTTAATAAAGAAATTGTTTTAAATAAAGAATTTTTACTAAAATGACCAATGTAGGATTTCTCAGATCAGATACATATTCTCATCTCTTCAAGTTTTTCTGAATTTCAGGAAGATGTACTTTAGTACTGAAAGGATAACACATCATGATCCAGACTGCTTATAAAAATTTCTCTCTTTGAATGAACCTCTGCTTTCCCTGGGTTTGCATGTACATGGTGTCTTCATGAATGTCCCTTCTCATAGAGCGCCAGGGGTAAGGCTCCACTTTTAATCTTCTATGCTTTGAGACAGATTGGTGGAATCACCTGGCTAGACAACTGCTACAGGCTCCTACAGCAAGAGAGTTTCAATAAAAATACTCTGCATGGGACTTTCTTCCATCTTATAATGGAAAAAAAATTGTTATTGATCCACAGTGGTGACAGAAACTCTTCAAAAATCTAGTGGCTTATAATTGTATACAGATGTAAACAAAATCATGTGCTTCTTGTGCTATTATCACTTCCACAACAATACAATGTAACTTAAACATTTATCACATCATGCAACTAATATAATTTAAATAACATTAATTTTATATAACAGATTTATTTTCCTAGAGATAAACTGTGCTCATCCTTGATATCACATACACATAGTATGCCATATGATGACTCAATTCTCCTGTTTATTCTACCTAAACAATTTTAAGATCTTTTATTTTTACAAAGAGCATTTAACTTTTTCATATATGAATGGCTCATTAATGATTCCATTCAGCTTTTTCTTTTCCATGAACCCAAGTAAAGCAGAACATTTTTTCACATAGTAGAGTCACACCAACACATCAGACTTTTATGTAAGTTATGACAAAATGAATTCTTTCACATAATAATTCTGTTTTGAATAAAAATAGGTGGTTTACATCAAAGTTGTTTAAGGAAATCAATGCTTGCATGATGGCAGAGGATAAAAAATGAATTTATAGCATTAAATGCTCTCACTCCATAATTTTTATGTATAACTATTTCAAGTGGTAGAGTGCTAGCCTTGAGCAAAATATCTCAGGGACAGGACAACGCCCAGGCCCTGAGCTCAAGCTTCAGGACCAGAAAAAAAATATATATATAGATAGATATCTATATCTATCTATCTATAAATATATATATATATATATATATATATATAGAGAGAGAGAGAGAGAGAGAGAGAGAGAGAGAGAGAGAGAATACTGTAATAAGCTCATGGACACCCAAACTTTTTTCAATGAACTAATAGAAATATAAATTCATCCACTGCGGTGATACCCTATAACTGTGGCATTTAATTTATACAAGGTTTCTTTGTGAATCAGGTAATAAATCATTAGTTTTATCCTAGAAAATATGCACATGTGTGCAAAAAGTATTTTGAATATAGTTTCAGTATGATTATTAAAGTCCTGATGCTAATCCAAAAACAAGAATAATTATATTATTTCACCGAATTCCTCCAATTATCTTGGTAAGTAGTGACCTGTAGAGAAAAATCTCAGAGTAGCATAATTATCCCTTTTGTGTGTTAATCGCTTTTCTTTCAAGATTCCCATAGGATACTTTCCCCCTTAATCTTCAAATATCATTAACTTCATCAGCTAATTTTTCTAGGGAACAATCTGATGAACCTTCACAATCAAGCTTTTTATTTCCCAATACATCCTTCTATTAAATCTTTGAATGCTTGTCCCAACTTTTCCATTTCCCTTTCATCCCAACTTTTCCATTTCTCTTTCATCTCTATTCCACATTACAAATCATCTTTTCAATACTTTTATATCTAATTGCTCTTTAATTTTATTTTGTGTGAATTTTTGGAAGATTTTTGGAAGCTTGAATTCCAGTCCCTTGACTGAGGTTCAAACATCATTTGTTTTACTTCTGGTTGCATTCATCATCACGTTTATTTCTATAAATATTTCCATTTGTGCCTCATATTTATTTTTACCTCTCATACTTTTCCATTGACAGTTTATTTTTCATCTTTTGCTTTATGTCTATTTTAAAACAATATTTTTGATGGCTATAGATTGTTTTAAGTTACAGATATTTTTAACTCTTAGATTTAAGTCACATTTATTGTAATACACTCTCCTCATTGTGTTTTTCCTTATTCTATTTTAGATTACTACTTATGACTAAGCCATTTTTTCTTGATTTTCATTTCTTTGCTTTTCCTTTTTAATGCATTGGTACTGAATCTTGAACTCAGATCTTTGTGTTCTTGATTAGCTTTTTTGTTCACAGGTAAAGCTCTATTAATTGGGCTACACTTCCAGCTTTTGTATGTATTAATTGGAGATAAGCCTTTTGAGGTTTTTTTCTGCAACAGCTGGTCCAGTACACCTTCTGATCCTCATATCTCAGGCACCAGAGTATCTTTGTTTAAACCACTGGTACCTGGCCTTTCTCTCTCTTTTTACTATTGCACTCAGGGCCTCATGCTCTCATTTGGATTTTCGGCTCATGGATGATGCTCTACCACTGGAGCTACACCTTCAGCCTATCTAGCTTATTTTGGTGGCTAATTGTTAGTAGACTATCTCAAAATTTTCTGCCCAAGCTTGCATTGATGTGAGCTTCAGATCTCAGCCTCCTGTGTAGCTTGGATCATAGGTGTGAGTTACTAATACTCAGCTCTTTATTTGTCTTTAAACTTAAATCAGCTATTGAGCTAATTTAAGAACTCTTGTGCCTGGCTTTCCTACATCCAGATACCTTAATTTAAGAATGAAATTCTCATAATTCCTGAATTATTTTTTGGTATTTGTGATTTGTAATCAAACATGATACATTTCCACTTTAGAATGGATATAAACATTGTTTTTTTTTTTAAATATACTTGCAGAAACAGGTGCCAGGAACTCACACCTGCAACCCTAACTACTCAGGGGGCTGAGATCTGAGGATTGCAGTTTGAAGCTAACCTGGACAAGAAAGTCCATGAGATACTTATCTACAATAAACTACTCAAAAAGTTGGAAATGGTAGGGCATTTGTCTTGGGCAAAATAAGCTCAGGGACAGTGCTGAGTCCCTGAGTTCAGAGTCCCAGGATAAATAAAAATATTATGTGCATTATTATTATCTTTTGTGGGTCATGGGGTTTGAACTTGGCCTGGACACTGTCCCTGAGCTCTTCAGCACAAGGCAACCACCCTACCCTTGAGCCAAGCCCCACTTCCCATTTTCTAGAGGTTAATTGGAGATAAGAGTCTCAGGTCCTTTTAAGCCCAGGCTGGCTTTGAGCCTTGATCCTCAGATCTCAGCCTCCTGAGTAGCGAGGATTAGGCATGAGCCACCATACCCGGTTTATTATTATTATTATTATTATTATTATTTACTGCAAACCATAAAAATTGAGAAAGCTATATTAATACCAAAGAGCTTTGGTTAACTTTCACTCATTCATATATCAGCTATATAAAATGACACAAACATGAAGAAAAGTGCCATGATTTTAGAAGGTAAAATTAATTATTTTATGTTGTACTCAAATTAGTTGATAGATAAAGCAAAAAACTGGTAATTCCACAGAAGACTTGAACAATATGATTCATGAAACTGCCTTTTTTTGTAACTGAAAATGGTAAATTCAAATTTTCTTCCATTTCTTTTGAAAATGATTACTGTTTTATTTTATCCTGTCATCTTTTTGACTTGCATTGTTATACTATCATTTTGATAGATTAACTCTATCATCATTAAATATTTTTCTTACTAAGAAGGGTTTTGGCTTAAAGTTTGCTTTCTCTTATATAGTCTAGTGCTACTAAAATTTTTGTGGTAAGTTATATAAATATTTTTCTACTCTTTTCTTTAAAATATTTTCTATCTTTATATTTAAGATATGTACCTTGTATACCAAATATAGTTGTATTTTTTCATCTTGTATGATAATCTCCATAATATGCAAACAACTTACATTTAATATAATTACTAATTTATATTTAAAACTGTAGTTACAATTGCTTTTCTACATATCCCACTTATTTATTTTTCAATTTCTATTTTCTTTTTTTGTACTGATTATATATTTTTGTTATTCTGATTCCATTACAAAATTTCCATTGGATTCTATTTTTATTTCTATTTTCTAGTTCCCTAGTGGATTATCTGAATATCATAGTAGCAATTATTTTAACATAGTTTTTGGTAACTCTACTATCTGAATCTTTTAAATGCCTATCTCTACTGTCTTGCTTATTTGCATACCAGACCTTTTTCTTTTTTCCAATATTATAGGGTTCTCAGGTATGCTAAGCAAGTCCTTTCTCTCACTGAGCTATACCCACAACCGGCTCTTTAATCACTGCATATAAAAACAGTAGAGGCAATTTGGAACTCTGCATTCTATTTTTTTGTCAAGTGAGGATGTGATTTTGTTTTGTTTTGTAAGGCAGTTATGATAGAGTGCCATGACAAAACATGTATCAGGATATTTTAGCTGTGGATTTGGGTCATTCTGAAGACTAAACTGTCATTCCTTATCCACTTCCTCCTCCTCCCTCTCCCCTTCCTCCCATCACATTATGTTTAAAATGAACTTGGGTGGGGGATGGAAGAATAAAACTAGGAAAAAACAAGGGAAGAGGTGACAGTGTTCAAAAAGAAATGTACTTATTACTTGATTTATGTAACTTTATCCTCTGTACTTCACCTTTACAATAACAATAAAAAGAGGAAATTATGACAGAAAACTTTATCTTTTATCCCTACCAACATGCACAAAGGAATGATGGATGAAGAAATAGTGAGGAGAAGAGAACTCTCACCAAAATAACAAGACGGTTGAAGCCTTGATACAGAACTTTAGGTCTGTAGAACTGTAAGAAAATCACACTTTGAACTTTTTCTCAGGGCCTACTTGGACTTGAATCTAGGTTATATAGAATCAAAGACAGGTGATAGAGGGTTGGTATGGAAGATTATTAGTGCCTTACAAGATAACTATCTCAGTGAAGGCCATTACAGGTACTTCTGGAAGATGGCACAAGAAGGGATGCTCATATCGGCAAAACTTGGAACTTAAGAATCTGAAGTAGAACTCAGACACTGAAGCTCCCCACATTATCATGATCTCATAAGACCCCATTCCATTGATAAGACATCATCTTTACCAAACAATGCCCTAAGTATATTCATAGAGATGCTGAATCATTCAGCAGGAAGATATCATTTTCAGAAATTTCAGCCTTGTAGCTAAAGGGAGTAAGAATTCTTTCAGGGCAGACATAGAAGCTTTGGGGGAACTTCAGATCAACGTTGAGATGTGAATTCAAATCCTGCATTTATTCTAATGACAATTTATTCCAATATAGTTAGGACCAGCCTCAATGTATTCCTGGTTTTAACTAACATGCTCTAAGGCATCAAATATGTGGTCACCCAAAACCTTGCTTTTTGTAAGTATTTGATCAACAGTATACAGAAATGGAAGCTGTCAGTTCATGGTGGAGCATGGTTGTAATTGTAGCTATCCAATTGTGTTGTGTGCATACAGGTACCACATCGTATTGTTGACTGACAATACTACTGGAAATAGATTCATTCATGTTTTGAAATCTAATTATATTAGAGAATAAAATCCAAACATCTCACAGGCAGTTCAAAATAGTCATACTTCAGGTTATACACCTCTGAATCTACTCTTACTCTCAAAATCTGTATCGATTAAGAATTTAATCAGAGGGGCCGGGAGTTTGGCCTAGTGGTAGAGTACTTGCCTAGCATGCATGAAGACCCGGGTTTGATTCCTCGGTACCCTACATACATAGCAAAAAGCTGGAAGTGGTGCTGAGGCTCAAGTGGTAGAGTGCTAGCCTTGAGAAAGTCCAAGGACAGTGCTCAAGCCCTGAGCCCAAGCCCAGGACTGGCAAAAAAAAAAAAAGAATTTAATCAGAGAAGTAAAATAACGAGGATCCCTATTCACCAATGTATCATCCATATTCATATTAGATTTTCTTTACAATGGTACTATTGACATTTAAATATGGGTAATTTGGGGATGTGAGACTATTTTGTGAATTACAGGATGTTTAAAAGAGTACCCTGTAAACTCACCAGATGTCTCTCCATAACACAATCCCTCACCCCGACAGATTTAACAACTAATAATTCTCCAGATATTTGCCCACAGGGCAACACTATTCCCAGTTGAGAGCCACTATTAATCACTATCCCTATTATTAACAGAAATATGTCTTGATCCTATTTTTTCTTTTTTTCACATATTTTTATTGTAATAAATAGAAGGGTTACATTACATTCGCCAGATGGAAGGTGCATTACTTCACATACATTGATACCCTTTCTCATGTCTTGGTCCCCATTTCCCTCCCCCCCACCCCCACCTTCATCTTGTTTTCCCCCCTTTCCTATCCAATTTCAAATAACCAAATATGCATATATCCAATATATCAGATAACAAAGTGAAATACTGTAAAAATATGAGATAACCAAGGGACAGCAAAAGAAATGAGAGATAACATAGTACATTAAGGACAACAATCACTCATTATATGGCTTTGTTTCTATATCCTAGAGGTCCTTTCATTTAGCGTCATACTATATGGCCTTATGTATCTAGGTTTCGCTCTATTGCAAATCTCTGCCAGGAGATCCCAAGGTTTCTACTGATTATGACAAATGAGGGAAACCATTGAGCCTATGTTCCTTTGAGTCTGGCTTACTTCAATTAATATGATTTTTTCTAAGTCTTTCCATTTCCTTACAAATAGGGCGATGTCGTTCTTTCTGACAGCAGCATAGAATTCCATTGTGTATAAATACCACATCTTGTTGGTCCACTCATCAACACATCTGGGTTGGTTCCATATTTTTGCTATGGTAAATAGTGCTGCAATGAACATTGTTGTGCTAGTGGTTGATCCTATTTTTCTATCTGATAGAAACTGGCCTTATGTAATTTTAGGGACTGGTTAAACCATTCTCCACATGCTTGTTTCCTCACATGCAATGGTAGGCTTCAAGTCCCCAGGGACAGCAATCAGGAAGGGAACTCCATAAATAGGCAGAAAGCAACATGCTAGAGCTGGAGCCCCATGGGGGAGTAACTAAAACTTGCAATTGCTTCAGGCCTTTGCTGATAATGTAGCTGGAATGAGGGCCTTTGTCACAAAGCTAAACATATCTACCTGGTCTAAGTTCAAAAAATGGAAGATGGATTGGGGGACAGTAGAGCAGTTGCCAGCCCATTTGTGGTTTCACATCAAGGAGATGAATCAACAGACCTGAAATCACATGTCTAAGCTACAAAGTGGCTGCTTCCCATTCAGCCTTTACACCTATCACAAGAATCTTCCTGGTGCCTGACTCTAATCAGAAATAAACAAAGGAATGAATTCTGGCAAATGTAGCTCAATCTAGACAAGCTGACACACCAAGCCACTAGAAGATGCAGTTCATTCGAAGGAGTCCAAACTAAACCTATACTCAAATGAAAATATTGACCAAGCTGGGACAATTTAGAGTTATAAAGATCAACTACAGAAGATATTAAGAGCTTAACGGGATTGAAATCATATTAAGTAGGAAACATCAGAACTTTTCAAATTAAAAGTGTGTCAAATATGGATGTAAATTGTTTTTCTTTGCTAATGAGATTGAAAAGGGATTTATCTGGCACAAATATATGACCTGCTGTATATAAAAAATGATTACAGTTTATTAGAAAGACGAACTTAATGTTAACAAGCACTTTTGATAATTGTCCCAGGAAATATTCTAGGTAATTAGATGCAAATAATTTCCACTAATATATGAGAATACATGCTTTAAATGTTCCATGGAGATATTTATTACAGAAATCCAGCAAAATAGCATTAACTCATATCAGAGTAAACAAGTTCCCTTTCAGATTGGAGAAGATGTTGAACATTCACTTGGCTATAGTATGGATATCTATCTTGTATTTTTTTATATGATTACCCAGAACTTTCCTAAGATTTATGCAAATTTCTCAACAAACATTGGTTGAGCTACTCCTATGTCCCAGACATAAATCACATGAAGAATCTGATCCTGGCTCAGGGCAAGAGCTCATACCACTAACCTCAGCTATTTAGGAGGTAAAGCTAGGAGAAATGTTGTTCAAAGACAGCAAGGGAAAAAAGTTAGTGAGATTCTATCTCAAAAGGCAATCCAGGCATGGTGGTACGCACCTATGATCTCAGATGTAATGAGGATCTAGGTAGAAGAATTGTGACCCACCCCATGCAAAAATAATAATAAGATTATCCAACAAATTATAGCAAAAAGAAAGCTGTGGGTATTATTCGAGTTGGTGAGCATTTGCTAGCAAGCATATTATACTGAGTTTAAACTTCAGTACCAATAAAGAAGGAAAAGGAATCTACTTTTAAGAAAATCTTTTAGCCAGATTGTGGGCACATGCCTGTAGTCTCAGCATTCAGAAGACTAAGAGACATGGATCTCAAATCATAGGCCCTGTCTTAAAAGGAAAAGAAAATCAACAAGTTTTTCTGTGAGAGGATATGGTTAGGAAATACATAAGTAAATATATGTGTAGGTGTGGTGAGTATTGTGAGGGAAAGAGGAACACAGTGAAATAAAGGAGTGCAATCTACTAGGGTGATTATGCCTTGTAGAGCAGGTATTCAAGAAAATCCATTGAAAAAGAGACCTATAAGTAGAGACTTGAATCAAGTGAGGAGAGGGAAATAGAGAGAGAGAGAGAGAGAGAGAGAGAGAGAGAGAGAGAGAGAGAGAGAGAGAGAGAGAGAGAGAGAGAGGAGAGAGAGGGAGAGAGAGGGAGAGAGAGAGAGAGGAGTGCAAAGGATTAGAAGAGTAGAGTAGAATTGAACTGGTGGCTCACACTTGTAATCCTAGCTACTGAGGAGGCTGAGTGAGATCTAAGGATCTTGGTTCAAAGCCAGCCCAGGCAGAAAAGTCTGTAAGACTCTTGTCTCCAATGAACCATCAAAAAGCTAGAAGTAGACCTGTTGTGGCTCAAGTGACAGTGCACCTGCTTTGAACAAAAAAGCCACACAAGAGCACAATGGCCCAAGTTCCAGCACACAAACAGTACAAGCACACAAACAAACAAAAACAGAATCATCCTAAAATAGTTTTTACATTTAATTTCTCTTCCTCTCACCTGCTTTACTTCAATAGAATAGTCTTTTATTCCTTGCACCCCCCCATCCATCCTAACACTTGCTTCTACCCATAAATGGAACATCCAAACCTCCTTCAACCTCTGGTCCTATCTTTTTCTGATTAAAACCGTTTGCTCAACCTTTCCTGCCTCATTCTACCACTTATATCAAACCCCTCATATCCTGAGACATATATTTAGAAGTGTTAGGCAGAAACTATCTGATGTAATTAATTCATATTCAAGTAGAAATGACTAACAGTCTAGAGAATAATAGCTTCCTTCTCAGG
The DNA here is from genome assembly GCF_031878675.1 of Megascapheus bottae. Lineage (NCBI taxonomy): Eukaryota > Metazoa > Chordata > Mammalia > Rodentia > Geomyidae > Megascapheus > Megascapheus bottae. The sequence goes on from NC_143547.1 coordinate 25,175,170, forward strand.
GGAGTATTTTAAAGAGCTTGAAATTACCCAAATGAGTCCTTTTCTTGTGGTGATTTTGAAGTAGTGATTAGATTTATGATCACCTGTAGATTTCTCTTAGTGATTGTCTCCACCCACACAGGAGGATTTACACTGACTACACAGGGTGAAGGAAGAATTTTAAAAAAGCAAATGATTCATGACTCATTTCTTTGTTTCTTCTCTTGCTCTTCTTTCTCACATTCTTCCTTCCATTTTTTCTTGAGGAAATGTTTTGTTATGTATATATAGCCCAGGATAGCACCCTTGCCTTAGCCTCCCCAATGCAAGGACTACAAGCATATAGTATCATGTCCAAACTATACAATACTATTTTTTTGTGCTGGTTCTGTGGACTGAACTCATGGCCTAAGTGCTATTCCTAAGCGCTCAAGGCTAGTGCTCTGCGACTTGAGCATAGCTTCAGTTTCACAGTGAGTCCCTTTTTGATAGTTAATAGGAAATGAGAATCCCACCACAGACTTTCCTGATTGGGCTGGCTTTGAACCTTTATCCTCAGAGCTCAGTCTCTTGTATAACTAAGATTATAGGCATGAGCCACTTGGTGCCCCATCAGTCATTATTTTTAAAGTGTGACTCCAGTGGGACTTACTGATCATTATTAATAAAGATGTGAAAATACAAGCAAAACCTGTGTCTCTGTTTAGAGGTAGCAATTTTGCAGTCCTTTCACAGTGGCTTTTTTGGTATAAATCCCTCCAGAAGAGTCTGGCACTTAACCTCCTTTACCATGTGAACCAAGATCCTATATGTTTCTTTTCATTTTACCTTATTGAAATATTGATTGACACATCTGGCTTTTTAGTCTCTATTATTGTTTCTTTAGAGTGTTTCTTAGGCATGAGGGGCAGGTGGAAAGGAAAAATTAGATATTTTCTGTCAAATTGGACCACAGTAAAGATTTAAAAATATACTAGCTGTGTGGGAATGCTAATGTTTACAGTTTTGGGTAGCTAGAAGCCAAAAATAGGGATGATCATGGCTCAAGGCCAGCCCAGGTAAAATGTTAGAGAGATCCCATCTGAATAGGAAACATCACTGTTCAATTTATGGTGCTAATTTTCCCTCTGTCAGTTTCAAAAATCCAGGAACCATCACAGAAAAATAGGACTGCTTCTTTTCAGTAGGACTCCTGAATATAAACTAGCAACAGTTTTGCTTCTCACTCCTATAACTTGAAACTCTGCTGGACTAAAGGCCTTAACTCCAAACAATGCTTCAACTAGTGTATAGAATCACAAGTGCACTGAGATAAAAGTTAAGACTCCTGCCTGGCCATTTAGTGTTCCATGTACCACTAGATGATCAGGCCAACACTAGAGGATTAACTAGATTACCAGGGTGAAATTGGGTTGCTTCTATTCTACCATGAGCAAAAATGATGGGAATTAAGGAGATCCACTCACACTTCTGCAATGGCTGCTAAGAGAATAGATTCATCAGGAATGAAATTTTGGAGCACTTTACAAAGTGAAGTACCAAAGGAGGTGAGGAGTTTACTGAGGGCAAAAGGGATTGTAAGAAGAGATGGAAAATGGGAATTACAACTATCAGTCCATAATCACAAGTCCATTAATTGCAGACAAGAGGACATTAATAGTGAGGAGTATTTATTCCTAATATTCATGTTTTATTTAGCAATTTAATTGTTTATATATTTTGATTCCTTTAATATTTTGATCTCTTTCCATATCCTTATTACCCAACCTATTATTAACTATATTGTACCTAATTACAAAAAGTTAGCTAGAGAGCAAGAATCTGCATATGTAAATTGTGTGTGTGTGTGTGTATGTGTATGTGTTTGTGTATGTGTGAAAAAGAGAGCGAGAGATTATGTTTTAAAGAACTGGCTTATGTGATTGTGAGGGCTTGTTATATTTATTCAGGTTGGTTTCATAAAATATAAACAAGGTTAGTTGTGCATAAACAATAGAAATTTGTCTCTCACAAGTTAATAGGTTGGGAAGTCCACAATCAAAGCACAATCATGCCAAGTGCCTGATGAGGGTGTTTCCTAATTCATAGATAGTGTCTTCTAGCTATGCCCTTACATGCTGAAAGGAATGGAAAGTCTCTCTGGCTCCTTTTATAGGAGCTCTAATACTATTCTTGAGGCCTCTTCTACAAGAGCTTTGGATGTAAGTCTTCCTAAAGTCTGCAACTACTAATACTATCATCTTTGCATTTAACATATGAATTTCAGTGGAGAAGGGGCAAACTTTCTGATAACAACAACTAGTAAGTTCGAATTCTGATGGTGTTTCCATCATACTGAAGACTAAGGGGAAAAAAATCCTGAAGTGGTCTTGGGGTAGAAATCTTTTCTTGTCCACAGAAAGTCACTCTTCACATCTTTCATCTGATTGGACGAGGCCCACTCACATTTTGGAGGATCACAAGCTTTTTTAAAATCCACACTTTAAAAAAATGTTTTTGTTGCCAGTCCTGGGGCTTGACCTCACAGCCTGAGCACTGTCCTTGGGCTTTCCTCAAGACTAGAACTCTACCACTCGAACCACAGCACCAATTTTGTCTTTTTCTGTTTATATGGTCCACAGGAATCGAACCCAGGGCTTCATGCATGCTAGGCAAGCCCTCTACTACTAGGCCATGCTCCCAGCCCCTAAAATGATAATTTTATCAACTAAATAAACAAATTACCTTTCCAAAACATATACAGAATATTTGCTAGACTATCTGTGCTTTGTGATTCAGCTAAGTTGACACAAAAATAATCATCACATTAGCTTCCAGGAAATATTTCCTGGAAAAACAAAGTCTTGCCTGACACATGACCAGCAAGTTTTGGTGTGAATAAGTTAGGAAGTAGTACAGAGAGGTCTTTGAAACCAATCTAAATCCTACAGAAGACTGTTTGAGCTGCTCCCATTGGGACTCATACATGTAGCCACTGAAAAGAAACCATTTGGAAAATCAGTTAACTTTCCTGTCATGAGGCTTTTCTCTCCTTCACTTGCTCTCCCTCTCCACTTCCTATACAGAATTGAATTCAACCTCTAATAAAAGACAGCTACAGAAAATAGAACACTTTCACATTCCCATTGTCTAATTCTAGACAATTTTGAACACTGAATCCATCTCAAGTTTTAGTGTTTGAAGAATATGTAGATCCTTCAATGAAGATCAGGTTACTAAAGAAAACCACTAAAGTTTTCAACAATCTCTAGATTTGAAAACATTCTCAAAAATTTGAACAAAATATAATGCACACTTGGAGACTCAGAAAAGTCTATCCACACGAAATAAGATTATACCAAGAAAGGTTAACATCATAAAGAAGTCTACTTACATCTTCAAAAAGATTGGTTAGAATCTTATTGAATTTTAATATACAATATTAGGAGAAATTGCATTTACATAAAAACTACAGTAACTAAACTTCAACAGGAAACAGAAGCATTAAAAAAATAGACATTAAAAATGTCCCCCAAAGAACAGACTATTTTTAAAAGCATGAAAGAATGAGAAATTAAAACTATGAATAGGTTTACAAGGGCTTAACAGCTATATGCATATGACAATATAAAATAATATTTTATGAAATGAACTCTAAAAACAGATTTTTAGTTGTCATTGTTACTGTTTTAGTTGTCTTTCCATTTGTCTTGTTGTTAGTTTGTATTTGGGAAAATGGAGTGCACAGAAAAGGTGGAACAAAGGTGAACTAACACAATTGTGATACTCACTAGACACTATGTAGAAAATAAACTGGACATCTAGTGGGTGGTGATTGGGAGACATGGTTCAAAAGGAAATGTACTCATTACTTATTACCTGATTCATGTAACTATAATTCCTCTGCATTTCAACTCTATAGTAACAATAAAAATAAAAATATTACTAAAATGAATAAAGTTATTCATTTGTGTGTTTCCCATAATTTTCATGAGATCCGATAATGCAAGATAAATGTAGAAATTTCTCCCTTCAGATCTACCTAGCACCTTCTCTGAGTTGTTACTTCTGCTCAGCGGCTGACCTATGGATATGGCTTCAGGGAGACTCTGGGATCTTTTTGCTGAGGTCCACTCACAGGAGATGAAAGTATGGAGGAAGACCAAGGACAGGCATCTATTCAATCTTGCCATAGACAACAGTGGTTTTATTCATCTACTGAAAGTGGAGGCACTGTGACAGCTACAGATCACAACTCTTTCCAGATCTAGAAACCGCTCTATTCCTTTATCCCTTTAGCCCCAGAATTGGCAAAAGAGATTCCTAAAACAACACTGTTTTGTTCCACTCAACCAATATTTATTGGAATGAGTAAGATCTAAAGATGGCTATTCATATAAGATGATTCTAAGCAAAATAGACTCCAAAGTATGGAAACAAAAGATTGTTTTTAATGTACTATGTGAAGTTGTTTCTTTTTCTTTTAATTTCCCCTCCTTTGATTTATCCCCTGCAGTTACTGTGTTTGATTTTGGTACTTTGTGTCTTGTATATATGTTTATCTGAATTCGGGAAGGAATGGGGAAAACAAAATCGCATGACAAAGGACAAAGGGCAATGCAACGGCAATACTCACAAGACAATACATTGGAAATGAACTTTACAACTTGGGTGAGGGTGTTGGGGGAAAGCAAATGTGGGAGAAAAAATGGAGGAGGTAACAATGTTTGACAAGAAATGCACTCATTACCTTACCTATGTAACTGTAACCCCTCAATACACAACCTTGACAATAAAAATAAATTAAAAACATATAAAATAATCACATGTGTGTATGCGTATGAAATTATCTATGACAGGCCTGTAATCCTAGCTACTACGAAGGCTGAGATCTGAGAATCAAGGTTCTAAGCCAGCCCAGGTACAAAAGGACCTAAGAATCTTATCTCCATTTAATCTCTAGAAAGTGAGAAGTGAGGCTTGGCTCAAGGGACAGCACCCAGACTGAGTTCAAGGCCCATGCCCCACAAAAAGACGAAGACGAAGAAGAAAGAAGGAGAAGAAGGAGAAGGAGAAGGAGAAGGAAAAGGAGACGGAGGAGAAGAAGGAGAAGGAGAAGGAGAAGGAAAAGGAGACGGAGAAGAATCACCAATTAAATTGTGGAAGCTTACTTTGCCTATCTCTCCTGGAACAGGAATGCAAGCACCTAGAAAGTATTCTCTTCACAAACAGTTCTGTGGAATATTTTTACCCAAAGAATAAACTCTGTGATTCTGCCTTCAAAAAAAAATCCCCAAATCACTATATATAATTCCAATGGAAAGAAAGTAGGATTTTTAAATCAATTGTAGTTGCTACTGAGATTACTAATATTTACAATAAATGTTGAAGCGATTTTTAACTGAGAGTGAAACACAGTAAACACCAAAACCAAACACCTGTAGCTCACACTAGCAAGTCTAGCTAAATAGGAAGTAGGCTGTCATCTGAGGACTGTGGCTCAATGCCAGCTGGAACAGGAAAGTCCATGAGACTACATTTAGTTGTCAAAAAGGCAGAAACGGGGCTGTGGTTTAAGTAGTAGATCCCTAGCCTTGAGCACAAAAGCTCAGGGACAGTGCCCAAGCCCTGAATCCAAGCCACAAGACAGAGCCCCCCCCCATAGAAATACTAATAAATATTGACTACTTTTCTAAGATATGATGTGTAATTACAAAACATCAATTCATACTTATTTATTCTAAAAATTTTGTGAGTAAGTGAAGAGGAATAGAAATACAATCTATTATTTCTATTTAAATAAAAAAATTCATCCCACTATTTTTCAGTTGTTTCAAAGGAAAACATATGTTAGTGAACAATTATCAAAAAAAAGAAACTTAAAGCCATATAATGAGTGATTGTTGTCATTAACGTACTATATTATCTCTCATCTCTTTTACTGTCCCTTGGTTATCTCATATTGTTACAATATTTCACCTTGTTATCTGATATATTTTATATATGCTTATTCGGTTATTTGAAATAGGAGAGGGTAGGGGGGAAATCAAGTTGTGTGGGGGGAAGGAGGAGGGAAATGGGGACCATGACATGAGAAAGGGTATCAATATTTGTGAAGTAATGTACCTTCAATCTGGTGAATATAATGTAACCCTTCTATTAATTACAATAAAAATACATGAAAAAATTACAAACCAAAAGAAAAAAATAAGAAATCTAAAAAAAGAATGCATTGAACTATTAATAATTCTTTCTCTGGAATTATAGAATCTTGGAAAATTTCCCTTTGCATGTCTTGATTATTTTTTGCTAGTCCGGGGGCTTGAACTCAGGGCCTGAGCCCTGTCCTTGAGCTTTCTCAAGGCTAGAACTCTACCACTTGAGCCACAGCACCATTTATGGCTTTTTCTATATATGTGGTTTTGAGGAATCAAACCCCAGTTCTTTGTGCATGCTAGGCAAGCACTCTACCACTAGGCCAAACTCCCAGTCCTCCCTTTTCATTTCTTGTTTGATTATTTTTTCTATAATGAGCTATTATACATATATAATAATTCCTCCTGAGAGTTTCTTGGCACCTAACTCTTGACATTCCTGTAATGTTCACAGTAAGTTCTTTTGCATGTTAATGAGTTGACTGATGCTGGCAGTTCCTACATAATGTCAGGATGGGGGCTATCACTGGAAAAAAAAACTATATGGAATTGGAGCTGGGGCTTTTCAGCCTCTGGGTCCAACCGCCCCAGAGGGGAAAACATCTGAAAATTAAGTTGATCAACTGTGGTCCAAGCTTTTATCAACCAAACCCAGCAAATGAACTTGGCACACACACGCCAAAAAAAGAGGTTCTGAGAGCTTCTAGATAATTGAATACATAGAAGGTTCTGGAGGTTAAAACTCTCAGAGGAGGTATAGAACTTGACACATTTCCACCATATTTCATCCTATATATTTTAGAGCCTTTTTATGAGCATATATTCTTTGAAAGGTCGAATTTCATTGTGATACTTCCTCAGAAGCATACGATTTACTCAATCACTCTCAACTCTTCCATACTCTCACTGATGCTTCCAACCACTTCCTTAAGAACAATTTTCAACAGGTTCCATTACTAAAGGTTTGTACTGGGGTTTGAACTCAGGCCCTCAGATAGAGTACTGGGCTTTTGACCCAAGACATCCCTTTGACTGCCATCCACCTACTCAGCATACCACCTAGCTGAGATTATACATGCACACCTCTATGCCGAAACTCATCCTATGTAGCTCTTCATTTGGTATTCATCTGTATTTTTTGTAATACACTTTATAGTGTTCCTGTAACTTGAATAGCTCTGTGAGCTATTCTAGTAAGTAATTGAATCTCAGAGAAGAGATTGTAGGAAACCTTATTTATAGCTCTTCAGTCAGTAGAAAATATGAAACAACCTGAGTCCTGAAAAGCCACATCTGGAGAGAGTACGAGCAGTAAAACAAAACAAAACAAAACAAAAAACAAAAAAAATATTGTAAGGAAAGACAATGGATCTGGAGCAAATCTAGAAAATTTTGTTTTGAGAGCTTCCCAAGAATAAGATACCAAAAGAAAATCTGAAGCAAATGTAATAAATAATATGATGATCTTTTTTTGCCAGTCCTGGGCTTGAGCTCAGGGCTGGGGCACTGTCCTTGGACTAGAGCTAGAGCTAGAGCTCTACCACCTGAGCCTCAGCACCACTTCTGGCTTTTTTCTATGTATGTGGTACCGAGGAATCGAACCCAGGTCTTCGTGCATGCTAGGCAAGCACTCAACCACTAGGCCAAACTCCTGGACCCAATATGATGATTTCTAAAATGGATAAAAATAAGCCTGGCACTGGTAGCTCATGCCTGTAATCCTAGCTACTCAGGAGGCTGAGATTTGAGAATCAAGGTTCAAAGTCAGACTGTGCACAAAAGTCTGTGAGAGTCTTACCTCCAATTAACCACCAGAAAACCAGAAGTGGCACGGTGGTTCAATTGGTAAAGTGCTAGCTGAAGAGCTCAGGGACAGTGCCCAGGCCCAAGCCCCCAGACCTACCAAGAAAAAAATGGGTTAAAAATCTTATGAATAACAAAAGAAAAAAATCTGATTTTTAAAACCCAACATTCCAAGATGATACTTGGTTTCTAAGAGACCTGTTCTATCCATCTTTGGGGTTTTGAGCTATATTCTATTTTTTTCTCAGAAATTTTTCTCCCATCAAGCACTGAGTGAGAGCATAAGTAGTCATATTATTAAAGTAGGATTAGCCTGGACCCCTGAACCAAATTGGGATTCCTGCTTTTACCCTGAGAGGGTCTGGATATTTCTACAGTGTATACTGGCTAGCCTTCAACTCTGGATCTTTTGGCCTCAAATTCTTTTTTTTTATTTTTTTCCATATTTTTTATTGTAATTAGTAAAAGGGTTACATGATATTTGCCAGATAGAAGGTGCATTAATTCACATACATTGATACCCTTTCACATGTCTTGGTACCCGTTTCCCTCCCCCCCACACCCCCCACCCGCCTTGGATTTCCCCCCCTTCCCTATCAAATTTCAAATATCCAAATACAAATAAATTCAATATATCAGATAACAAAGTGAGATACTATACCAATATGAGATAACCAAGGGACAGCAAAGGAGATGAGAGATAACATAGTACATTAAGGACAACAATCATTCATTATATGGCTTTTGTTTCAATATCCTGGAGGTCCTTTCAATTAGCTTCACATTATATTGGCCTCAAATTCTTAAGTGTTGGAATTATCCCTTGCAATACAGATTGCCTGAATTGGAATCTTCGTTACTATTTATGGGACTCTTAGTGAAAAAAAAGGGAATGTAAATAGTAAACTTATGATGAAGAATGAATACTTCGTTATTCTTTTGTAGTGCTGAGAATAGAATCCAAGGCCACCTCCATGACCTGGAGCTTATGATCTTCTGGCCTGTTTCTCCTCAGTGCTGAAATTACAAGTGTGTGATATCATTTCTAACAAGGAAATTTTAATGCATTCTGTATCAATAATACAATATGATGCAAAGTAAGTGCTAAATATCAAGTATTAAATATGACAAAATATATGGTATTATATAATTTTTGGTAATACTTGTAATATTTATATTCCTTCAGTCATTTGTTTTTTGTTCCTCTTTTAGTATTTTAGAGACAGAATCTTTTTGTTTCCCCTTCATGATGTCACAATCAAAACTTTAGTAACAAAGGATTGCCCAACAGGAGAAAAGTATTGCAGAATTATTTAATCAAACTTATATATGATGATGTAATGCTTTCAATAATAGAGCACTAAGGATTCAGGGAAAACTGTCCATATTTATGTGTAGATTTGATGAAGAATGGATAGTCATGTGGAAAGGTGATGGGACAGAAAGGATGTGAGCTAATATGAGAAATTGAGGTGAAACTCAAAACGATCTGTTTATTTTGGATATGTTTTGGCCTCTCCAGGTGTCATTCCTTCTTTCAGGTGTATGGCAGGCCCCTGGTGGAATGAAAACCATATGGACTACTATTATATTGTTATGGAGTCTGAGAATGAACCCACCGACACAGATATGGGATTTGAAGAAGTTTATTAAAGTATATTAAGGTGTTATCAAAGTTGACTGGCCAGGGACACAGTGTAGACTCGGGAGCTGTAACCCCAAACAGGGGTGAGAGTTGGGCTTAAACGATTAAAAAAACACAAACAGGTGCTAGTTGCAAGGTTCCAGTAACATGATGACATCAATTCTTTTGAAACAAAGGACTTTTAAAATGGTAGCTACACATTTCTCAGCAGGATGTTAGGGTACGGGTACATTCTTCTGTACACAAAATTTAAGGTAGGGTCAAGGAGAAACTGCAGTTTTCTGTTATGATTTTCCTTAGTTCCCAGTAAGTGGTCAAATTCTTGGCTCAGTTTCCTGACTTAGTCTAGAGGCTTTATTTTATTATTATTTTAATGTATATTCGCCAGATAGAAGATGCATTACTTTTCACACATTGATACCTCTTCTCATGTTTTTTCCCCATTTCCCTCTCTAGATGCTTTTTATTCTAGGGTGACAGTCTGGGAGCTCTTTTAGTCTAGGGGACCATTACAATATATGGCTAGTTGAAGAATTTCTTTATCTGACAGCAAAGCAAGAAGGTTACAGTAATATTTCCAGATTTTATAGCTGGCTTTAGGGACAAGGACTTCCATATCTTTAACCCACTTTGGAGAAAAGGGAATTCTAGTTTTGATGGCCTGCCTTAGGGGGGAAAGGAAACAGAAGAGAAAAGGGCAGGGGAAGGACAGGAAGCAAAACTGCATCTGAAGCCTTTTCAGATTCCTTCAGGTCAAAATACTTCATCATGGCATTTTTCTGAGCTACAGGGTATTTACCATAAAGAGCCCATCCAGATGTGCAAATCATTTCTGGAAGTACACCAAGAGCGGTTTTTAAAGCAGTTGGGGATCTGGTATTTGAAGATAGGACTAAAGATCCCACAAAGTAAATGAAAGGCTAGGAACTCAGTGGGGGCATCAATAAGACAGAATGGATAGATAGTATAACAGGGGAATTAAAATTTTTAAATTGTATAACAAATTAAGCTAGGTTCCTGAATTAAAGAAATCAAAGTCTGCCCTTAGTCACCCACACTTTAAATATCAAGTTAGATTTGTGTTGAATAAATAGGGAGACAGAATAAAGGGTATGTTTCATAAAGGAATTGTTCAACCAGAAAGGAATGCCCTACATGTTACACCTATTGTCTCCATGCTTTAAATAAAAATAACATCGTTTCTGGGACCATTTTCTCCTTGTTTTACTAGTAGCCTGAATAAGAACTTAGCAAAATGATTTACAGCTGCTAGATGACCACATGTCTAAATGGGTGTTCAAGCGGAATCCCCTATCTTAGAAAGTATAAATATAACCAAGAGAAAGATCATCATTTTGAGTTCCTACCTCCTGCAAGTCAGGCAGTAGGTGCTCCTATTTCCCCTTTCTAGTTCTTCATTCTGCTTTCCTAAATAAATCCGCATTGTGCTTCCTTTGTGAGTTTCCTTTTTTGTGAACCTGCTAGAAATACATTTTGTCATGAATTTCAAGTTCTAGCAATTTGAGTAGAAACTGGGAAGCTGAGTCAAAGCTGTCCTTACTTTCTCTCCTATGTTTCCTTTCTCCAGTTACAGAAGGGTTGAGGTATCAAAAAATATAAGGAGAGGTAGTCAAATATATTTGACTATGCGCTTTCTCAGTCACTGAATACAGTATCTATAACCTTTGGTTATTTTTAATTGTCATGAGTTCTTAGGCAGTTTCCAGACCATTAACTTCCTTATTTGTAAGATTTGCCTAGTAAAGAATGTGGTTTATAGAAAACTTGTGACATGAAAAATAACTTGGTATATCATGTATCTGACAAATAAAAACTTAATAAATAAGTGATTATTTCACTATTACTAACTACATTTAGATGTCCAGCTTACCAAATGGGCAAGTTTAATCAGGGAGACTTGTTAAGACAGGTATGACTCATCAGTATATGCCATTTTCTTGTTTTTTTTTTTTTGCCAGTCCTGGGCTTGAGCTCAGGGCTTAAACCCTGTGCTTGGACTTTGTCAAGACTAGAGCTCTACCACTTGAGCCTCAGCACCACTTCCGGCTTTTTTCTATGTATGTGGTACCGAGGAATTGAACCCGGGTCTTTGTGCATGCTAGGCAAGCACTCTACCACTAGGCCAAACTCCCAGCCCCGAGTACACGCCATTTTCTTAATTGTTGTGGATGTATTCTTTTTATTTCTTGAGTTCTTAGGTTTTTAATAAATGTCCATAACAAAATTTCTTCTTCAATGGTGTCTTATATCTAGTGGGTCTACTGAAGTTAATTTTAGAGGATTTGTCAGCGTTATACATTTGAAGAGAGGAGCTATGATCCACAAAGTAAAGGAATTGCTAGGAATTTAATTGCTATCTAAAATCCTTACATGACAGGAGGTTTTTCTTAAATATTTAAAAATAATACTTACGAAGCTATATTTTTGGTTGTCTTCTAGAAGGCTTTGGCAGGCCTCAGCTGAAACTCTATGTTGTTTCATTAGGTGCCCTCATAAATATTTGTAGAGTGGATGAATGAATTTATTATGCAAGTAAACTAAATCTAAAAATATGAACCCAGTGAATAAGTAACTCCAAGCACAGATTTCTTTTCAGTGCTTGAATGGAAGTCAGAGACTGACACATGCTAGGCAAACACTGTATCACTGAACTATAATCCCAGCCCCATGTAACACTAATTCTTAACTTAGGGGGACCAGAGAATTACTTAGGAAAACTTTTCAAACTACGTATTTCCAGGGTCATCTGAAGTAGCATTTCTGATAGTGAAAGCAGTTGAGTTACATTTCAAATATCTCTTCTAGTGATTCTGTAAAGCACTCAGGATTAGCAGTATAAGCCATAAGAAAGGAAGAATTCTTTGGTTGAAAGACTTTGAAAATGAAAACTATTCACAAGAGGAATAGCTCACTCAGTGTTCTGAGTGAAACTAACTCACACCTTTTATTTCAATGAGTCTCTCAGGTTATGTGTTCTTACTGGGTCTTCTTAGAGAACAGTATCAAATGGTCTAAAAATACATGGAGGTCTTTAGGAAAGAGGAAGATTTCTGAAATTTTCATTCAGTTCTAAAAGAGGAAAGCTGGCTTCATTAAAGATGTAAGAAAAGACAATTTTTTTACCTCTTCTTGGATTCATGCTCTTTAACCTTTGTCTTTGAAGTCCTCTCCTACCCTTTAAGGTGTTCCTTCCCAGCCCTTGAGCCTACCTGACTGACTTGCTCTGGTCATTATGATATTACCAAATATGGAATAGGCAGGGGCAGGGTAAAGTGCTTCATATTTCTGCTAAAATATTTTACTCCTTGACTTTTACCATAAGAACATAGCCTACTGGATATGTGGATCAAAGCTGAGTGCCTGAAGGAGTCTGGTAAATGCTACCTCAAAATATATCACTTTGGTACACTAGTTACTTACAGCTGAAGACACTTGAAAAGCATCAAGTGCAAGGAGAAGATTACTCTGAAGTACCCTTATGGGCTCAAATATAGACCCTCCAAAGGGAACTCAATTGTCATCAGTCACATTCCTTAGGGTTTCATCAACCAGGGAAGACTAACTTGTATTACAAGAGAGGAGACTAAAAATTGATCCCACATCCAAACTTTGTCATAAACTGTTGCCTGTTCTTCTAAGGATCCATTCATCCCCATATTCATCTTTTCCTCCAAATTGCCTATATTCTCTCTCCTCTGAATAGGATATACAAGTTTCTAAATATCTCTAATTCATTGGATATTTTCTTCCCTGATGTATTTTTATGCATGTACCAAATGGGTACCTATTTTCTCCTGCTAATCTACTTGTAATTTTATTTTGTAATTTCAGTCATCAAATCCCAGAGGTTAGAGGCAAACTTTGCTATTCTCTACATAGACCAATTCTTCTGACTAGGGCTATCTAGGGACAGACAGGAACTCACCAAAAGATTAGAGATTTATAGCCAACATGAAGTCCACTACCAGCATCAGGAAGGACTCCAAGTGAGACCACAAAGTGTCCAATAGCTCATGATTTAACAAAGTATTGCTGTTTTAAGGTATTATATTATGAGATGATTAGTTCTACAGAGTACAGTGTCAAGAGATGACTGATTCAAGAAAATCATGGGAAGGGGTGTCAATGTTCAAGACATAATGTACCCACTACCTAACAATGTAACTGTAATCTCCCTATACATTACCTCAACAATAAAATACAATAAAAAAGAGATGACTGATTCAGAAGAAAATTAAGGTACATACTAGAAACCATAACCACAAGAGTGATATAAAATTGAAAATTCTTTTAAGTGTTTTTATGAATCTATTTTGTATGTACCTTAGTAGTTATTAATATGTCTATAATTGTAAGGAGCTATGATAAGTATTGGTGGGGGAAGTAGTTATAAATGGAAACATCTCTTAAATGATGAGGAAATTTGTGGTTACAGGAAGATGAGAATCTAGGGCAAGAAAGAAAGAAAAATGTTGACAACAGAATGGAACATGAAAAAAAATCTTCTAGAGAAAACAGCTGTTAAATGATCTGAGACAGAATTTGGAAAACTTTTATTATTTTTGAGACAGGGTCTCATTTTCTAGCTCAAGGTGGCTTCAAACTCATAATCCTCTTGCCTTAATTCTGCCTAGTACTAGGGTTATTCACTTGTGCATCACCAAGTGTGGCTTGAATGTAGATTTCCATTTTGCTTTAAAGACTTATTCTAATTCTGAAGGCAACAGTAGACAGCCATTGTTTGTTAAAATTTGACCAACTCTGTTGCATTTCTGGATTGCAATCCTCTGCTGAGTCTTCAGACTGTATTTACTAAGACAATCCTGGATGAAGTTCCTTTAACATGCCCTTCTCCGTAGTCCTGGCATTGACAAAGCCATAAGCCATGTTGGTAGGTAGATTGTTTCAGCCCATTTGCACTTAAGTCCCAACTCCTGGTTATAGGGAATAATAGCAAATTAATATGAACAAACAAAAGACAATACTACAGAAACTAGTCATCTCAGAAAATTAGATTGTGAATTCTTACCTACTTATGAATTTTTATAATTTTAGGGAAAAAAATCACAAAATAATTAGAAAACAGTATTGTCGGAAGGTTATCCAAACGTCAAACCAAAAAAAAAAATCTGAGACTGAGAGTGTAGCTCAGTGGTAGAACACTTGTCTAACCATGCTTTAAGCCTGAGCTTGATTCTCAGAAGCACACTAAAAAGGAAAGATATTAAAAGAATAATATATCTGATAAGTAAAACCTAAAAATGATTCCAAAATGTAATAAATCAAAATGAAAAGCAAGTAACAAATATATAAAATATTTATAACATGATAGACATGATTTTGATATTTCTGATTTAAAAAACTTTTCTAAAACAATAAGAAATGGCAAATTATTGTAGTAGAATAATGGGGAAATACATAATCTGTCATTTTACATGAAAAGAAATATTAGAGCCAACAGGCATATAAGATATTCAGACTCACAAGTAATAAAGAATGCAAATGAAGACTTTTGCTTCTAGCCAAGATGCAGTAACAGGGATTAGATTTATCTCACACCTGTAATAATTTAATAAAATTAACATAAATATTAAAAAATGTTTTTTTTCTTAAGACACTACATATCACATAATGAAGGACAATTATTGTTATGTGATGGGAAATAGCCAGAGGCTATCCCACTCTGGCTATCCCAGGTTACTGACAGCAGAGAGTTCCCACACTGATGCACAGGGAGGGCCAAGCCAGGCGAAAACATGGAAAAGTTTGAGCTAAGAAAAGAAAGCTGAGAGTCCAGAGAGACCTAGATAGGTAGAATAACAGAGGTATGGGTCAGAGATAGAATGCCTAGCACATGTAAGACCCTGAGTTCAAATCCTAAACTAAGAAAAAAATAGGGAAAAATCTGAATTGGTATTTTGCCATAAAGACTATATAGAGGGCAAGTGAGCACATAAAATGAGGCTGAATAACTCAAAGGAACATAGGCCCAATAGTCTCCCTCATTTGTCATAATCAGTAGAAACCTTGGGCTCTCCTAGCAGAGATTTACAATAGAAAAAAGTCTGGAAACATTAGGCCAAATAGTACGACACTAAATGTAAGGATCTCCAGGATAAGGAAACAAAAGCCATATAATGAGTGACTATTGTCCTTAATGCTCCATGTTATCGCTCATCTCTTTTGCCATCCCTTGGTTATCTCATATTGTTACAATTTTTCACCTTGTTATCTGATATATTTTATATGTGCTTAATTGGTTATTTGAAATTGGATAAGGAAGGGGGGAAAATCAAGATAAGTGGGGGGGGAATCAAGATAAGGGTGGGAAATGGGGACCATGTCATGAGAAAGGGTATCAATGTTTGTGAAGTTATGCACCTTCTATCTGGTAAATATAATGTAACACTTCTATTAATCACAATAAAAATTATTTAATAAAAATGAGGCTGAATATCATACTTGTTATTAAGGAATTGCAAATTTAAATTACAATGATAGATACCACCAGACAATTATCAGAAAGCCCCTTTATCTCTTTTGTTTTCCCTTATGGATTATCTCATATGGTTACTGTATCTGACTTTGTTACCTGGTATATTGTATATTCATTTATTGGTTTATTTGAAATAGGGAAGGAAAGAGGAAAAACAAGATGATTGGGAGGGGGCGGAGGGAAGGAAAGTGGGGAAAAAAAAACCATGAGACGGGGCATCAGTGTTCAAGAAAGAATGCACCCACTACCTGAAAAATGTAATTGTAACCCCTGTATATGTTACACTGACAATAAAATACAATTAAAAATAAAAAAATTACTGTACCTTTGTCTTGTCTGTCTGTCTTTTGTTAGAGGGCTGTCACCTATGATTCTTAGGATAGGAATTTCACCACTTTACACATTTACATACTCAAGGTAGAAAGAGTCCATAAACCCAGCATGTATGAAAACTTGGTATGTAATAGAGTTGTCATTGCAAATCAATGGGGAAACATTTTATTTAGAATTTTTTTTCTTTTTGCTAGATTAACTAGATATTTTATTCATTTTAGCAAAAACAGATTTGTGGGAGGAGACTCCCCTCCCCCAAGCTTGCTAGGCCAATTAATTTAGGCACAGCTACAGAACTTAATGGAAGTGAGATAGCCACAGAGTGCCAGAGCAGATGCTGCATAAATTGGAATAGTTTTTCATTTTCTACTTTCCTTAAGTCCAGAAAATATGACTACCTGCCAGAGACAATCTCAAAGCAGAAAATGGATGAGTTTTCATATGCTGTTTTCCTATTTGTGCTTGTATGACTAGCCCATAGAAATTTCATTAATGAATAAGTACTTCTGTTTAAGGAATATTCACACAGGCACACACACATTTGGCTTACTTCTGTAAAAATACATTCAACAAAAACAAAATAATTCTCTTGTCTACTGAGAGAAGGTAAAATCATTGACCATATCAATACTTTAACCTCTTTCTCTCCATTCTGCTGATAGTTTGCCTCCCTGTAGACCACCTCCTAACTTTATTCTTTTAGATCAGCAGACTCTGAAACCCATCACATTTAATCCAAGGGCTATGATCTCAGATTTTTCCTCCACATTTGTCCAAATAAAAATGACAAAATATGATTTAAACTTTAAAATATTATTAAAAATAATTTCCAAGCTAGCTACCAGTGGCTTATACTGGTAATCCTAGCTTTATGAGAGGCTGAGATCTGAGTATCTAGTTCAAAGCCAGCTCAAGTAGGAAAGTCCATAGGCTCTTATCTCCAATTAACTGCCAAAAATCCTGGAGCTAGAACTGTGGCTCCAGTGAAAGAGTGCTAATCTTGAGCTGGAAAACTCAGGGATAGCACCCAGGCACTCAGTTCAAGCTCCAGGGTTGGCATCAGAAAAAAAAAATTTCCAAGTAGAATAGAAGCCTAAATATGGAAAATAAGCTAAAATTTTAGAAATTGCTTATACAGAAATATACATGTGACTTTGAGTTGAAGATTTCTTAAACCATAAATCAAAAGGTTTTACAAGGCAAAACACTGATACACACTTTTATTTATTTTTATTGTATTATATAGAGGGTTTGAAGTTACACTTGCCAGTAGTAGGTACATTGCTTCTCACATATCCCTACCCCTTCTCATGTTCTTATCCCCATTTCCCTCCCCCCACACCTTCCCAATCATCTTGTTTCCCCCTTCTCTTTCCTATTTCAAATAAACGTATATACAATATGCCAGGTAACAAAGTTAGATACAGTAACAATAAAAGATTAAGCAAAGGGCAACAAAAAGAAGAAAAATAACATAGTACATTAAGAACAATTACACAAGATAAAGCTCTTCTTTCATATGCTTTCATTTAGCCTCATCCTATATGACCTTTTGTATCTAGGTTTTAGTCTATTGTAATGCTCTGCTAGGAAAGTCCTAGATGTGTACTAATTATTACAAACGAGGGAAACCATGGAGCCTATGTTCCTTTGGGTCTGGCTTACTTCACTTAATACAATTTTTTTCAAGTGTTTCCAGTTCCTGACAAATGGGGAGATGTCATTCTTTCTGATGGCAGCATAGAATTCCATTGTCTATAAATACCACATCTTCTTGATCCATTCATCTACAGAAGGACATCTGGGTCGTTCCACATCTTCGTTGTGGTAAATAGTGCTACAATGAACATCGTTGTGCTAATAGTTTAAGTATGTCCCTGTTTCTGGACATTTGAGTAAATGCCAAGGAGTGGAATTGCTGGATCATTGGGGAGCTCTATGTTCAATATTTTATGGAACTGCCATACTGCTTTCCATAGTGGTTGAACGAATTTACACTCTCCCCAGCAGTGTAGTAGTGATCCCTCCTGGCCATATCCCTGCCAGCATCTGATCTTATTAGATTTCTTGATTATGGCCGTTCTAATTGGAGTGAGGTGGAATCACAGAGTTGTTTTGATTTGCATTTCTTTTAGCCAGAGATGTCAAGCATTTCTTCATGTGTCTATAGTCCATTCTTACTTCCTCTTCAGAGAAGTTTCTCTTTAAGTTTTGTCTCATCTTTTAATAGAATGGTTGTTTCTTTGAAAATATGTTTTGGAGGGATTCATTTTTTTTAGCTGTAGATACATTTTAGATATGAGGCCTTTGTCTGTTGTACACTTTGACTAAGCAACCATCAAAGATTTTTATATTATAGTACACCAGATTCAGATTTGATGTAAAACATAGACTAGGAAAAATAATTCTCAGTGAGTATAAATAGGAAAATATTAATTTCTAGACTGCTTAATGATGCCTACAAATCAATAAATAATGCAAATAACTCAATAGCTAATTAGGCAAAGAATATAAACAAGCCAAGTAACAAAAGAGAAAATTCAAATGGAAAATATAGATTATTTTTTAAAATCTACCTCCTTGTTAGAAATTAGGGGAAGAAAATATTGGAAAGAAGTAGGACATCATGTCAGACTTAGGCCTCATAATGATTTGTTGATAAGGATACAGAGAAAATAAGTTGCTTACATTGCAAGGAGTTTCAGTGGCTAACACTATCACCATTAATATTCTGCAACCCAGTAATTTCACCTCTTACTAAGTGGATATTTTCATGTTTTGCCCTATTTGACTTCAGGACCAAAGAAATATGATGTGTGTTGACCCCAGATCCATTGGCTGACTCCTTACATTCTGAAAGTATTAGATTGGAGACATCTGCTTTTATTCAAAGGATAATAAAAGTTAACTTTTGTTGGAACCAGAGAGATGTCCCAGAGGTTGTAAATCTAGAGCCAGAAATATTTGTCTGATCTTCCTCCTAGAAACATTTATTTACATTTCAAAGTCTAAGGGCTTTCCTCTTTCTTCTTCAGAACAATTTGTTTACATAAAGAAAACTGCACTCCTAGTTGGGAGCAGAGAGGGAAAAGTACATAAGCTCATAGATTAACATACTTTTTGGTTTCTCATCTACAACTAGAACCCTGGTGACATGTACCTTTCATGCCTCTCATGACAACATGCCAGAATAGGGGAAAGTTTTGCCAAAAGGGGATAAATGAGGTTATTCCTGGAAGTAATCTTAACTGTCTTGATTAAGAACTCTTGAGGTTACTTTCAGGGTAATGTGAATGAATACAGATGATAACATTTTATTGGTAAGTATAATACAGAAGAATGCACAAAACTCCTTTCATTTTTTGCAGTTTTATTTCTTTTTAAATTAGTATTTATTCTAGAATCTGTTAAGATAATAAGTCTAAAAATCAATTCAATTTTTTGTTTAAGTAGTTATACAAAGAGGTTACAATTCCACCAGTCAGGTTTTTAGTGCAATACTTCTTGATCAATGCCACCCCTTCCATTATTCTCCTCAATTTTCTGCCTTTCATCCTTAACCTCAAGTTATGTAGTTCAATTTTTACACAAGATCTTAACAAATGGGCAAAGAAGTTAAATGGATATTTCTCAGAAGAAACTTTTATAATAAGCAATATACATATATATGTCAAGAGAAAACTTTTGCTTACAATTTGCTGAACTTTTCTAATTTGTTAAAGTCAGATTGCATATAATGCAAGACAATGAATAAATTTAATTTCCCATGGTAACTATTAGCAAATTCTAAAGGTATAATGCATCTTTAAAAAATAGTAGGGCCTTATATGGCTTTTGTTTCCTTCTCCTGGAGGTCCTTACATTTAGTGTCATACTATTTGGCCTAAGGTCTCTAGATTTTGTTCTATTGTAAATCTCTGCTAGGAGAGCCCAAGGTTTCTACTGATTATGACAAATGAGGGAGACTATTGGGCCTATGTTCCTTTGAGTCTGGCTTACTTCACTTAATATGATTTTTTCTAAGTCTTTTCCTTGAACCATTTGGTTCAACATTTTATTTATGTGAACAGTTTATCAATATCATTGCCCATAGTAGTAGTTCATTAATTTTTTATTGCTACGTTTTGCATAATATACTGCATTGTCTATTTGGCTGGTGAATATCTGAGCTATGTTTGGCTATTGTGAAGTATACAACTACATATATGTGTTTCTTCAGGTGTTTATCTGAGAATGCAATTAATGAATTATAGCATATGCAACAAATAATACAAATCTCCCACTTTTCAAAAATAGTTGTATCAATTTACAATAATAAATATATGAGAATGAATGATAAATATATAGTAAATATGAGCTACTAGGGTTAGTAATATATAATTTTTATTGTTTCATATCATTGCCATATTTAGCATTTTCGTTCTTCTTAATTTTGGCCATTCTAATAGGTGTGTAGTAATATACTTTTTTGTAGTGCTGAGGATTGAATTCAAGTCCTCACATTTGCTGGCCAGGGACTCTAGCTCTTGAGCCATAACAAACTCCCATCTTTCTATTTTGAGTGTTTGGTTTTGAGACTGACTGGCCTGGAACCTTAGTCCTCTTATTTCTGTATCAGGAATAATTAGGATCACAGGCACCTACTTCCAGACTATTCCTGTAATAACTTATTGTGACTTCAATTTGCATTTCAATATTTAGTAAGGCTGAACATTTTTCACACATCACAAGAACAACTAAGATACATGCATGAACTTAGGGTTATAAATTCCCTCCTATGCATAACTTCAGTTGTGTTCCATAAGATATGATAGCTGATACATTGTTTTGTTTATTTCTTTTGTAATTTCTTTTTGACTCATTGTCTATTTGAATGCATGTTGCTAAATTTCCAAACTCAAGGGAATTTTTTGGATATTTCTTATTATATTGTTTGGTTTGTTCCAGACATTACTCAGAAATATTTTACTCATCTGAAATTTGTTGTGTGGGCTAGCATATGGTTAGTTCTCTAAATATTTTATGTGCCTTTGTAAAGAATGAATGCACTACAATTTGTAAGGGTCAATCTATAAATGGAAAATTAGAACTGGCTAGAAAAAGAAAACAAGTCTCTAGAAGGATTGTATAATACAAGGTTGACTTAGTTTTGCATGTGTAGAAGAAGCAGAAAACATTTCTTGGTCATAATAAACAAAAGCTGACATTAACAACGAAATGGGAAGAAAATGATATTACTACTTGTAAATTAAGATAAAGCAGGACTTGTTTCCTAAGCAAGATTCATGAGGGAAAAATCAGTGCAGAAATAAATAAGTTATATAAATGATATATATAAAATCAAAATTAAATCATTACTCAGAGAAAAAAAACCTCAGCCCTAATTACTTTTTGTAATAACCAAGAAAAATGAAAATAAATTAAACATGGTTAGGAACATAACATATTAAAACCTAAGGAATCAAAAAGTAAATGAAACCAAAGCAGAAATTATTGATAGAGAAAAAATTCTGGATTTCATATACACATCATTCTTAGGAAAAGTCAGTAAAATGGATAGTAGCAGTATTATATTAAAAAAACTAAATGTAAAATTTGTATATAAATAATTCCTAAATCATAGTGGCTTACAAAACATTTTATTTCTTTTCCTTTCCTCTTTTGTTGTGGTACTGAATATTTAATTCAATGCTTTGCTTGCTAGGACAATATTCTAATACCTGAATCATGTTTTTAGTTTTCTTCAGATAGGGTTTCACACTTTTGCCTGACTTGCTTTGAACTGCAAGCCTCCATGTGTACCACCATGTGTGGATCACCTACATTTTCCTCTGGTGCACAGAAGATTGATTTCTGTACCCTTCGTCTTATATATAAATGTATCTGATTTGGAGAGGGAAAGGGAAAGCACAAACATAATGGGACCAAGGGTAAACTCATCATTGAAACTCACTTGACAATATGCTGGAAATGAGCTTTATAATTTGGGCCAGGAGGGGAAAAACTGGGAGAAAATATGAAAGTTGACCCTGTTCAAAATGAAATGCACTCATTGTAACCCTTCTGTATATCATCTTTATAATAAAACTTAAAAAAATAAAACTGTTTTTTGAAAAGCACTGATGCCTTTCTTGTATTCACAAATCAGCGAAAAGGAGGGAAATCCTAGATTCCTTGCTTCCCTTTGATATTTGTCTCTGCTTTAAGCCATTCTCTTTACGGTCATTTTGCAATCATCTTGGGCTCCAGAATAAACAGGACTGATTGATGTTATCTTTACTGACTAGGGACTGAAACCGCCCCTAAGGAACAGCAGAGACTTGCAGGGTAACCACTCTCAAATAAGGACAATTATCTATAGTGATCAGCCTATATCCTGGCAACCAGATTGCTCCACTCAGGGATAACAGAAATAACAACTTTTCTAGAATCCTGGAAACCAGAGATAATCACTGATAATGACCAACCAGGCCATGCTTGTAACTGGGAATCTTTATGCATACCTGTTGCTCTGTATCCCTAATTCTTCCTCTATTTAAACCCTGAAGATGACAGAACTGATGAACTGAATGAAGTGATGCTTGCCCATAGCTGCTCAGGCCATGTAATCAATTTCCTAAGCCTTTCACCATGTCTCTTTATTTGGCACATAGGGATTAATGGCTACACTTGACTTATTTTCTATCACATTCGTTGTGTTTCATGTCTTGTTTGAATTCCTACCAGACACAGGATTGAGGTAGGTAGCTGTGCCGACACTCTGGTAACAACTGATATTTGGACTTAGAACCTCATGCTTGCTCCACTTACTTGCTCAGCTCCTATTCTACCACTCAATCCCTGGCTCCAGCCAAGATTTTTACAGATTATTGTAGACATGGATTGTAACAGTCTTCTCTGCCCTACTAATTTTTTTAAATTTTTTTATTTTTTCTTGTGATTAATAGAAGGGTTACATTATATTTACCAGATAGTAGGTGCATAACTTCACAAACATTGATACTCTTTCTCATGACATGATCACCATGTCATGAGAAAAGCATATACTCAGAGAGTCCCTTTATACAAAATTCATATACACCCAACACTAACCTGTAGGGTTAAAAATCAAGATATTGGTTATCTCTGTGAGTGGAGTGGATTTGAATCTGAAACAAGACAGAGGAACATTTGTGGAAGCACTGGTAGTGTTCTACTTATCAGGACAGTATCTCATACTGTGATTATTTCATGGCTCAAAACTTGTGATTTCTACTTTGTATTTCCTGCCCTTTCTTTGAAATGTTAAATAATTGAATTGGAAATTACTTTTTCCTGTGTGTCAGATATTAACAAGTAAATACTGGTATGAATAAAATTAAAGTTGCAGAGACAACCAGAAAAAAACTCTTAGGTGAAAAAAAATGAAACTTAAAATTTGAAAATGCCTGCTCCCTTAACTCCTATTAAAAATCAGAATTTAAGTTTTGAATGCTAATATGCCAAGTGATTTTCCCCCAAAACAATTCAGTTTCAATCATATTAAACATTTGCTCATTTATTTAACTCTGTGTAACTTCTTTGGTCTTGTTCACTTTATAAATTAACTTCTTTTATTCATTCACTGTATATTGAAAATTATTTGTTCTATTTTCAAAATGTATGGCAAAGGACATAGCTAGTAAACTAATCAGGAAGCCTACAGAGTGGGAGAAGATCTTCACCAACCAAACAACGGACAAAGGCCTCATATCTAAAATATATCAACAACTCAAAAAATTGAATCACTCCAAAACTAACCTCTAAAGTAACAACCATCCCATTAAAAAATGGGCCAAAGACTTAAAGAGAGTCTTCTCTGAAGAAGAAACAAAAATGGCCTATAGACACATGAAGAAATGCTCAACATCTCTGGTCATAAAAGAAATGCAAATCAAAACAACTCTAAGATTCCACCTCACTCCAGTTAGAATGGCCAGGATCAGGAAAACGAATAACAACAGATGCTGGAGGGGATGTGGCCAGGAGGGATCACTACTACACTGTTGGTGGGAGTGCAAACTCCTTCAACCACTATGGAAAGCAGTGTGGCAGTGCCTCAAAAGGCTAAACATAGAACTCCCCTATGACCCAGCAATTCCACTACTTGGCATTTACCCAACCATCCAGAAACAAGGACATACTAAACCCACTAGCACAACAATGTTCATTGCAGCACTATTCACCATAGCAAAGATATGGAACCAACCTAGATGTCCCTCAGTTGATGAGTGGATCAACAAGTTGTGGTATTTGTACACAATGGAATTCTATGCTGCTGTCAGAAAGAATGACATCACCCCATTTGTTAGGAAATGGAAAGCCTTAGAAAAAATCATATTAAGTGAAGTAAGCCAGACTCAAAGGAACTTAGGCTCAATGGTTTCCCTCATTTGTCATAATCAGTAGAAACCTTGGGCTCTAATAGCAGAGATCTGCAATAGAGCAAAATCTTGATACATAAGGCCATATAATGTGAAGCTAATTGAAAGGACCTCCAGGATATTGAAACAAAAGCCATATAATGAATGATTGTTGTCCTTAATGTACTATGTTGTCTCTCATCTCCTTTGCTGTCCCTTGGTTATCTCATATTGGTATAGTATCTCACCTTGTTATCTGATATATTAAATTTATTTGTATTTGGATATTTGAAATTGGATAGGGAAGGGGGGAAAACCAAGACGGGTGGGGGGTGTGGGGGGGAGGGAAATGGGTACCAAGACATGTGAAAGGGTATCAATGTATGTGAATTAATGCACCTTCTATCTGGCAAATACCATGTAACCCTTTTACTAATTACAATAAAAAGAAAAAAAAGAAAATGACCTGGAAATCTTAAAAAAAAAAACCAAAATGTATTAAGAATATAGTTAGCTCCAATCTCTGCCTTATTTTGCCTAGCTAAAGGCAATTAATAGCTCGTCTATATGACTAAGAGTATGCCGCCTAGTCTTTCAGCTTTTATTCTCCCAGTCTGAGGTAGTCTCTACAAAGAAACCAGGGAATTCCCATTTTATATAACATAATTAAAATTATTTATCTTCTCAAATACTCCAATGAATTCTCTCATTCACTGAAAATCAGATTTCAATCCTTTACACTAGACTTCAAGACTTCATCTCTTATACATCTGCCCTCTTAGCTCCAATCCAGCTACACTAGACAACTTATTTTTTTTTACTTGTCTAAAGTGCATAGCTTGTGTCTATCTCAGAGCCTTTGCATTTGATGTTTCTTTTACTGGGAATTTTTCATTTCACAGTCACCCATTCTGTTTGCACTTTCTTCTGAGATTTTCCCCAAAAGAGAGGGCACATTTTGCTCTGCACACAGGTAGTTGGTGGGACTACACTGCCCCAACTACAACACACCTTCATACCTACATCACCCACTGTATCTCTCCTCTTTGTTTTATTCCACAACATTTATTTCCATATATCATTGTATTGCAAAAAAGCAATCGTTTGGGTAAGCAATCATTTGGGTTTCTGTATCCTGTACTAGAATATAACATTTGTGTTCTCCTTATTTCTATTTTGCCTCTCTAAGAATGTAAGGATATAGAAATCAATTGAATTGATGAATAGTTGAATGATAGTGACACAAATCTGGAAGATGTATCTTACATGACTACATATTGACTATATGCAGACCTCACTTGAATCTGTAATGGACCATATTTCAACATTCCATTCATATATATTATTATTTTTCAGTGATAGCTATTCAATGATCAATAGCAATGACCATTTACTTGATTTGCTTTTTGGTTTGAATGGAAATACTTGTGATTAATAGAAGGGTTACATTATATTCACCGCATGGAAGGTGCATAACTTCACAAACATTGATACCCTTTCTCATGACATGGTCCCCATTTCCCTCCCACCCTCCTCCCGCTCATCTTGATTTCCCCCTTCCCTATCCAATTTCAAATAACCAATTAAGCATATATAAAATATATCAGATAACAAGGTGAAATATTGTAACAATATGAGATAACCAAGGGATGGCAAAAGAGATGAGAGATAACATAGTACATTAAGGACAACAATCACTCATTGTATGGCTTTTGTTTCTATACCCTGGAGGTCCTTTCATTTAGCGTCATACTATATGGCCATATGTATCTAGATTTTGCTCTATTGTGAATCTCTGCTAGGAGAGCCCAAGGTTTCTACTGATTATGACAAATGAGGGAAACTATTGAGCCTATGTTCCTTTGAGTCTGGCTTACTTCAATTAATATGATTTTTTCTAAGTCTTTCCATTTCCTTACAAATGGGGCGATGTCTTTCTTTCTGACAGCAGCAGAGAATTCCATTGTGTATAAGCACTCTATCACTAGGCCACACTCCCAGCTAACTTGGGTAATTCTTAACTTTGATGAACTTACACTCAAAAGGAATGTGTAAATCTTATTCTGCATATGTTGACCTCCCACATAAATTGGATAGGATCTCCAAATCCATTTTCATGTAGAATACTGAGCTTATTAAATAAAAGTAGTAAAAATAAACTAATCTTAAGCAAATACAAAAAAAATATTAAAGCCCAACAGCAACCAGAGCTATTGTTACAGTTTAAACCAATCATTTATTTGGAGGGAGAAATATTTTATCATTAACATTATGTAAAGTTCTTGTGAACAGGTGATTAAAAAAAACATACACAGACACAACAAAATCTTTTGTCCAGACATAGTACCTCATACTTAAAAATTCTACCTACCCTGGAGACAGAGATTTGGAAGATCACTATTAAAGGGCAGCCTGGGAAAAAATTCACACTTCATTTGTAACCAGTAAAATGCTAGATAAAGGTGGCACATACATATTATTCCATCTACATTGAAAGCCTAAATAGGAGGATCATAGTTCAGGCCAGCCTGGACTTAAATGTAAGATTCTAATAACTAAAGCAAACAAAGTTGGAGGCATAGCACAGAGGTAGAGTAGTAACTGCCTAGGAAACACAGAGATCAAACCCCAGTACCACAAACAATTGTCTAAAACAAAAGGAAAACAAAGAAAAACAAGATTTTTAATGTTAAATAGGAAACATACAAGTAAAAAAAAAGAAATAAAATGGCCAGGAGTTTGGCCTAGTGGTAGAGTGCTTGCCTAGAATGCATGAAGACCTGGATTCGATTCCTTGGTACCACATACAAAGAAAAAGCTGGAAATGGTGCTGTAGCTCAAATGGTAGAGCACTAGCCTTAAGAAAGCCCAAGGACAATGCCCACGCTCTGACTTCCAGCCCTAGGATGGCAAAAAGAAAGAAATAAAACACAAAGGCTTAGCAGCTGTAAAATCTACAATTTAAAATTAGAATTGAAAACATTGGAAATATCAGTATGACAGATACTGACCTGAAAGAGCCTCCACTGATTAAAAAAAAGAACATTGGCATAGTCTGAATATTAATAAAGAATAATGACTTTGCTTGAACAAAATGAACAAATAAAAATTGCTGAGTCCAGAATATGAAGGCAATATGAAGACAGTGAAAGAGAAGGGAGTGAGAGAATGAGAGCCAGAGCAAGATAAAGTCAAAGTTTGCCAGCTAGTAAATGTAAAACGAATAATGCAATTTTAAAATTACTGTTTTGAAACTTCTAACATAATACATAATTCAATAAGAATCATGGATGGATACTTAAGACTATTAGATGAAAGTTGTTAAAGAACAGAATATTTGCATAGTGCAATGTGTTAGCTCATAAATTACTTACAAATTGGAAAGAGAAAAAAATATATACTTTCACAATGGAGACACTGATAGTACAACTCTTCCTGCATCAACCCTTCAAATAAAGTCTCAGCAATAGTCAGGCAATTTGAAATTATGAGTTTTCTGGTAACATGGAACTTGAAGCACATCAAATTACCTAATCAAGCCTCTGTATTTAGCATTTTGTCCATGTAACAAACTGGGAGAAAAGAACAAATTAAATTGCACTATAAAGGAACAATTGAGCAAAAATCAAGCATTGAGATGTTAAAGAGGACATCTGGCATAGAATCTTCAATAACTGATGTCACAAAATAGCAACAGGGAAAGTCTACATACATATCATGAATTATGACTGGACCTTCATTTGAAAAAAAAAACATTGTTTCCATGGAACAAATTCTCAATATAGTTGGAGCAATCTGAATGTGATCTGGATATTGGAGGATCTTATGAAATTACTGTTAATATTGAAAGTATATTGTTTTCCTAATATACATTTCACTTCATTTTCTGTCTTGCTTGAATTCTCCATATGCAAAGACTGAGGTAGATAGCTCTGTTGATTACTTAGTAACATTTTTGGTGCCATGACTCAGATCTCTCCTTTTTTTTATTGCTAGACCTTGGCTTGGGCTCAGGGCCTGAGCACTGTCCTTGGGTTTTCTCAAGGCTAGAGATTTGTCACTTGAACCACAGCACCACTTCCGGCTTTCTTCTATATATGTGGTACTGAGGAATCAAATTCAGGTCTTCATGCATGGTAGGCATTCACTCTACCCTTACCACTAGGCCAATCTCCCTGCCCTCAGATCTCTTCTTGTGTAACTCAGTTCTAATATGTTTGTTTCTGCAGGAGACTGGATCAGTCTCTTTCAAGTACTTACTAGCCAAGAAGTTAAACTCAATGGACTCCAGCACACACACTACAAATAGTACAGTTCAAAGGTCACCTCTACAATACATGGCTGCTTCTGCTGAAACCCAACTATTGCTGGTTATGAACCCTGAAGGATGTGCCTTTCTACAGGGACAATCTAGATTCTTTTGACCTGGAATCCCAGAAGTTTCCATTAACAGAGTTCAGTGACAAAAATCTGATCAAGGCCTTTGCATCACACCATCAGGAAATAACAAAAGATTGACTTCTACTTTCCAATCCAAAAGATCCTCTCAAATTTCATTATTGCTGTTTAAAAAAATAGTCTGCTCAATTAACAGTGTCTTAATATTCCTCTGTTTTGACCATTTCCTATCCTGGTCTCTGAAATATTTTTCCTTTAGACATATGATATCACTTAAATAGGTTAAATTGGCCTTGAATTCATGATCTTCCTGCCTTAATCCCACATGCTGGGTTTATAGGAGGGCATTTACCTAATTTTCTTAATTTCTTAGAAGGTGGTTTTTCATAACCTCATATGAATGTTTTATTGCATTTAATTCTGATCATTTTCTTATGTTTTCTTGCAATTTTCATGGAAACTTTTGTATGACATTTTATCATTTATAGGGTGTTTGCTAATGTCTTACAGTAGCACTAAATGTATTTGAAGAATTGCCCCTTTGTTCATTTTTATGGTGTTGAGATATTGTATAAGATTCCTAGTTTAATAATGTCCTTTCTCTGGCAGAACAAAGTCTAGATACTTTAAAATTTGGTTGTTTAAATGAAGATGGAGAAGGCTGTATGTCCACTGTTTTTTATCATTCTCCTTTGTCCTACACCAACATCCATTTTCTTTTCTCTTTCACTGTCTAATTCACAGATGAGCTTTCTTTGTTCTTTACTTTTTCCAGAAAGTGTGTGTCCCAAAGATTGGCCACTTTAAACTGTGGGAACTTTAAAATCCCTTCCCTGTGATCCATACTTTAATTCAGATGCTTCTTCAGAATATTTAAACTGAAAGTGACCTTAGGCTTTCTGAGGCTGATTTTTGGATCATTTGTAGACCTCTTTCCTAAGTTATCTCTTGTGTTCCCCACAGGTTATCATAGAGCTTGAAAATGGTTAAGGATTAAGGTGGGAGTCTGTCTCGAGTTTGGTGATTTCAATTATTTTCAGCTTATACTTAAAAGTTCTGATACTTTACTTTTGAAACTATGCTGAGGACTTGGCTTTCATATAATTTTACATTTCTCATCATGTTATTTGATATTATTTAGAGAAGATAAGGGGGAGACTCTTATCTTGGTGACCATCATTGCCTCCAGCTACTTAAAAGCTCTTTAATTTTTAAAGTACTTTTCAGTTTGAACTCAGGGCAAAGCAAAAAGCCAGGAAAGTGCTCTACCATCAAGGCATACTTCAGCTTTATCACACAAATACAACACATACACACACACACACACACACACACACACACACCTTAGCATTAGTAGCCCATGAAATTTATCCCATGGAATCCTAGACATTCTACTAAGCCATTTTATATCTATTTTCTTAAACGTATCTATCATTACCCTTTTCATGGAAATAGCTTATTTCTGAATTTCTGGTTTCATAAATTACCCTTAATTTTTTAATTTTACAAAACAAATTAAAATACTAGTAGATCATTCTCTACTTTTTCAAATGATAGTTACTTTGTGTTTTCATATAGGTTTATGGTTTAGATTAATAAAAAAGTGATATAGGAAAAGGTACCTTTTCCTCGGAAATTTTGAAATTATAATATTCCCAGTCATAACAACAATAACACTAATACATTGTTTTGTTTGAATGTAGTTTACCTTCAGCAAAAATTGCTTGGTGCGGTGGCTCACGCCTGTAATCCTAGCTACTCAGGAGTCTGAGATCTGAGGATCAAGGTTCAAAGCCATCCTGAGCACAAAAGAACCTGAAACTCTTTTCTTCAGTTAACCCCTAGAAAAGAGGAAGTGAGGCTGTGGCTCAAGGGTAGGGTGGTAGCCTTGAGCTGAAGAGTTCAGAGACAGTGCCCAGGCTGAATTGAAGCCCTAAGACTCCCACACAAAAAAATTCATGTTGAGCTTTAATCTGCAACTTCAACAGTGTTGGGATTTAGGTCCTCTTGGTAGGTGTCATGGTGCTAGGACGAACCGTCATGAGTGGGTTTATGCCTTTTTATTTAGTGAGATCTGACTTTTCTCAGATTGAAATAGTTATCCTGAGAAAAGACTATGGCAAAAGAATTTTGTCTTCCATGGCCATCTCTCATGTTTCTCTTCTGCACATGTCCGATTGCCCTTTCTGCTTTCTCCCATAAGCTGAAATAACATGAGGACCTCACAGAAGCTGAGCAGAAGTCAACACCATGTTGATTTGGCCTTTTTATTCTCTAGAACTATAAACCAAAATAAACCTGTTTCTTTGCAAATTACTCATTCTCTGGTATTCTTCTATAACAGCAATAAATAAATTAAGAAGCACATATTGGGGGTTTAATATATGCCAGTCCATTTTAAATATTTTCAATTTATTGAATTACTTAATCATAAAACACGGTGACATAGGTGTCATTTTTGTCCCCAATATATAAGTAATCAAGCTAAATTAAATATCTTGCCAGAGGCTACACAGCTAATAAATAATTAGGCAAATGGTAAACTACTACTAATAAAGGCAGACTCTTCTTTAATCCCTATTCAGCAGCCCAGAATATCTAAGTAAAAGTAAATTTCCAGCAAATTAGATTGCATAAAAGTGCTTAGCAAAATGGCTTGACATATTGTCTTTCATAGAGAGCAGATCTCTAAACTGTAATAATCTGTGCTCAAAGGAAGAGGACTGGAGGAAAGTGATGAAGAGTAGACCTTGGCTCAGATTGGGGAACTTCTAACCCTATATAATAATTCCATTTCGGACTTATTCTATCTTCAAGGGAGAGCCCAGGCTTTGGGACTGTGGTGTTTGAAATGTATAGCTTCAAGGCAGTCAATTAAGATGCTCTTATTTTTCACAGCAGTTTTCTTTAGGATTCTTTGACATGGAAAACAAATGATACAAAATGGAGTTAATGACTCTTTCAAGTTTTTCCATCAAAAGCTCTCAAATTATATCCATTGTATCGGGGAAAAGTACCCCAGCAGGAAAAATGTTTCCTTAAACACATTGATAGAAGGAGGAGACACTCAAGCTAAGTGAGAGTCTAAAGATGGTCCAAAGTTACTGTCAGTTCCAGAAAATTATGCGCTCCACAGAAAATGAATGGACTGGCACTGAGACAGGAAATAACCATTTCAATTCAAACCTACACTTTTCAGAGTCCAGATGTGGTCAGAGCATGTGAAGCAACAACTGTACCATCTAAATAGGAAATCAGTGTTCTAACCACCTTATTAAATTTGGAAAAATTGACAGTCTGGACATTTATTGGAACCCTAGGCATAGCAAGCCTCTTTGTAATTGGCTATAAGTAGCAATGAAATCCGTGGCTTTCTTCTATCCTTACCTAAGACATTCATCTATAGCTGTTTTATGAATAATAATCAAGGCTCCAATCCCACATTCAGCTGAGAACTTGAGTATAAGAAAACATATCTAATAAAGATATAATTATTTAAAAATACTCATGAGCCAGGGACTGGTGCCTCATACCTGTAATCCTGCTACTAAAGAGGCTGAGATCTGAGGATCATACTTCAAAACTAGCCCAGGTAGGAACATGCATGAGACTCTTACCTCAAATTAACCACCAAAAATGCTGAAAGTGGAGCCACATGTGGCTCAAGTGTTAGCTTTGAGTGAAAAGGCCAGGGGCAATGCCCAGGCCCTGAGTTCAGGCCCAGGACTGGCACACACACACATAAATATACACTTGAGACTTGAAATCTTCCATTAACTAGAATAAATAGAGACAGTAATGCCATTGCTTGAATTTTTTGAGACAGGATCTCACTATTCATCTCAGATTTAGCCTAGCCTCAAACAGATGTCCTCCTGTCTCAGAATCCCAAGTGATAGAATTATGAGTATGCCAAGTACTGGCTTTTTTTCTTCCTCTCATTCTAGAATGTATTAAGGCATAGATGTTTGTTAAAGCCCCCATGGCTCTGAAGTTCCTAGTCCACATAGCCCTAGAGTCCTTGAGTTTAGGAGATAAGAATGGTTTAAAGAGCTCCTAAGAGGGCCGGGAGATTGGCCTAGTGGTTAAAGTGCTTGCCTAGCATGCATGAAGACCCGGGTTCGATTCCTCGGTACCACATACATAGAAAAAAGCCAGAAGTGGTGCTGAGGCTCAAGTGGTAGAGCTCTAGCCTTGAGAAAAGTCCAAGGACAGTGCTCAGGCCCTGAGCTCAAGCCCAGGACTGGCAAAAAAAAAAAAGAGCTCCTAAGACACATCTTTAATCTAGCAAACAATGTAACTGTAGGTATTTAGGGGGTGTTGATCTATCTAGGACCAGAATATGAGCTGCAGTGAGACTAGAAAACACTAATTACCTCATTGGTTCCTTTGATAAGCTCATAAAAGATGAGTCTTTTCTAGTAGTCCTGAGACAGCTGAATATTTGACTCATTACTTCTGTCCTTTCGTTCTGACTTTTAGGGAATATTTGTTTACAGCAAGACTGAAAAGGGCAGATTGCAGTACAGGCACAAAACTCATTTCTATGCAGTATCTCCAGAGGAAAACTGAAATTTCCCAGTCTGAAACTATTCACAAAGGGATTCATCTCAGGGGAAAAAAAGTGATGAGGAATGAGATCCACACCCAAGATTTGGTAGCAGTCCCTTAAGAATGTTGGGGGTGGGCATTACCTGACAAATATAACTGTAACCTGTCTATCAGTTATCCAAACAAGAAACTGCAATTTTAAAAAAGAATGTTGAGGGTAGGGAGTATGTACCAAATTAACACATAAATCTTTAAAGCATGCAAGCTGACTTCAAGATAATGCATATCATTCTTCCAACTGAATTACAGTGTTCAACTCCTCAGAAGGACTGCTTTTCGAGTGTTGACTTTAAGGAAGGATGTTCCCAGGTGGGTTGTCCCTGACAGGTATAAATGTTAGCTTTTATCATCTATTTTCCACTGATGACAAAAGGAAACTAATTAAGCATAATTTCCAAGCTCTCAAGATGGAGGGACCCTGAGTGGCCTGAGAATTGCTTTGGAACAGAGCCAATTATGTGTTGAATCTGGGCAATGATCCTGCACTCCTATAAATTCTAGAGTTAATGGGGAAATAATAGAGTCACAACTGGTGGGAAGCATATTTTTCTCTCTTGGAGAATGAGGTTCCTGCAGATGTGAATTGAGTGTGTCAGTATTCATGCACTGCCAATTCTCTCCAAAAGCCTCCTCCTAAGTCCACAAGGTACCCTAAAGCATTTCAGGCTTGTGGCATTTTCTATTATTCTTAAATGTGATCTTTTCATGGTTTATTTACTTAAAGCTTCATTGTACATTTGTTAAGAAATTTCTTAGCATGGTGTTTCAGTCACTTCCTTATTCCTCTGTATGAATAAATGTTCCCAAATGGCTTTATGTCAGTTACATATAAAATATCCTATTGTCCATCTCCTCAGATAACAAGAATGATTAGTTGCTATAGTGTTTTAATTTTTTTTGGCTGATCCAACAGCTTGAAGTCAGGGCCTGATCACTATCCCTGAGCTTTTGTGCTCAAGGCTAGTGCTCTACAACTGGAGCCACATCTCCATTTCCAGCTTTTTGGTGGTTAATTGGAGATAAGCGCATCATAGACTTTTCCTGCCTGGGCTGACTTAAAACTTCACTCTTCAGATATCAACCTCTTGATTCGCTCAGTTTATAGGCATGTTAGCAGTGCCTGATTTGTGCTTCCCTTCTGATAATTCCAGACATGTCTGAAAGCAGTGCAGTTAACTGATAATAGACAATAACTTACCTATCCTCATTTATTTACTCTATGAAAACATAAATCATTTTTTGTAGTTTGCTCTGACTGGATCTTTAGTCTTGAGTCTAGTAAGTGTCCATATACAGTAGCTGTGGTATTGAGGAGATGATCAGTTGAAGTTTACCAGATGAATTCCTAAATGGATTAATATAATATAAACACAGCTTGTCTTGCTGTTTGGATCTTAGAGTTATGAGGAGATTTCTCATACTAGTCAATTCTTTGACTTGGTAGCTCACAACTCATCTCAGTTCTGATGCAAACTAGAGTGAGTACAGATTCCACCAGTCACAGGTTTAGTCTCACTAGAATGTTCCACCCTTCCAGTATATGAATGTCTTCTCGAATCTGGAAGCATTCGGAAACTCAGAGATGTTTCAGTTATTGAAATTAGAACTGTGGGCCTATCACATCTAAGTACATATACTTCTATGACCTACGAACTCTGTCCACAAGTCAGGGATTCTATGTACGTTGTACCAAGCAGGAATGTCTGTTTATAATTGCCCCTTCAGCTCTTCTACTCTTCCTGGATGATAAACAAAGACTCAAAATGTCAAGCTTCCAATCTTGGCTTGGTCTGTTTGATGACTATCAAAAATCAAAGAACTGAGGAGCAGAAGTCCTACTTTCAACCAATAAATTCCATGACATTCCAAGCTCTATGTCAGCAATTGGGGATGAAGAGAAATAAAATGATTTCTTATTATGAATCATATCACAAAAGATAATTTCCACAACAACCCCAGTGAATAGCTTTGGGAAATTTGTCAGTATAGAATGGCTAGAAATATGTCTTTACTAAGATAGCCCTTGATGATTTAATTGACTGACCTTCAAATGAAGCTTTAATAGTGCCAGTACAATCATTTCATTGCAGCACTATTTAAAATAGTGAAGGTATGCCCCTCAATGGATCAAGAAAGTGTGGTGAATATATGCATACACATACAAATGGAATTTTACTCAACCATTAGAAAGAGCATTGCACCATTTGTAAAGAAATGGAAAGACCTGAAAAAAATTATGCTGTGAAGTAAGTCAGGTCCAGAAACAGAAAGGATGCATGTTTTGCTTAATTGTGAAAGCTAAATTTAGCTTATAAACTTGTAAGTAAGTACATTGAGTGGTATGCAGGTTTATACAGATGTATTAACTGAAATGTAGTAGATACTAGGGAGATCTAAAATAGTCTAATTCCTTAGAAAGGCAAAGTCAAAGTTCTACAAAATAGACACGAGAAAGCAGGTACTTGATGGGTAGGGTGGAGTCAAGGGAGAGGAGTAGACAAATGAAGGGGAGAAAGAAAAGGTGGGAGTGCAGTCAAGAATTCAATGTATATCCTACAAAGTTAAGAAGAAGAGAGGGGGTGGAGGGCATAGATGAGAATGTTGAAAGGGTAACATTGATAGATGCATTTTACTCATAAACTGCTTTATTGATTGAATACGTCTTTGTACAATTACTTAAAGATCATTTCTTTTCCAGAATGCAATCTAATACTTAACTGTGTATATTTAAGGGTTGAACAGTGACCCCCTAAAATTATGGACTTGTGTGATGAGCATGGGTGAGAATTATCATCACCACTTGCCCCAGGGCAAAATGCTTGCATTATTTCTGCGGCTAAATAGACTACTAAACAGCGCATATCTGTAGAACATTTTATCACGACTGTTCCTTTACAGGCAAGAAGTTTCTTTGCAAATGTTGCATGTGCATAATCTTCTTTATGAATTCCAAACAATTTTCCGTTCCCATGCTTGAACGGTTTTATGTGCTTCATTCCAATTAAATTTGGCAGGATAAATATTTGAGACAGTGAGGTGTGTGAGTTCGCAGGTAAATCTATGAACATTGTTTCTTACTAGGTTCGTTGTGTATAAACTGCTTTTCATGTTAACAACATTCCAAGTTTTTTTGCCAGGTAGAGCACCAGATACTAGTGATTTAGAAGGGTAAATATAGCTACTAGTTAAACTGTGGTCATCTCTCAATATCTTGGGAAAAATTCAAGTTTTTACTCATATCCCTATGTAAACAGTAAACATACAAATCAGGCTTTAGGAAGATAAATTTGCCAGTCCCAGGGCTTGAAATCAGGGCGTGAGCACTGACCTTGGGTTTTCTCAAGGCTAGAGCTCTACCACTTGAAACACAGCACCACTTCCACATTTTTCTATGTATGTGGTACTGAGGAATTAAAACTGGGTGGGTCTTCGTGCATGCTAGGCAAGTGCTCTACCATTAGGCCAAACTCCCTCCCCAGAAAAATACTTTTTTAATGAATCCCTTTAAATTGATTAATGGAGAAGTTTGGAAAATGCTTAGATGTTTCTAGTATTCACTAATTTCTTTTTGAGCTTCTTGAAGTCATTGAGAACATGAATCCTTTTTTGGCTGATGCACCATAAGAAATAATGAGTATCCCTTTTGGACCATCAGTGAAGTTTCTCTATTTAATTTTTCCCTTCCGTGGTGAACCTGAAGTGGTATACTCAAAGGTAGAGTTGACTTTGGAGGATAACAGTTCAAGGTCAGCCTGAGCCAAAAGTTTTCAAGACTCCATCTCAACAAGTAAACTGGGCATGTTGGTATACACACAAAGCATGAATTAGAAGGATCTCAGACTAGGCTATCCTGGACAATAAACAAGAAACAAAAAAGAAAAGTTATGAAAGCAAAATTTGTGCAAAGGTGTAGCTCAAGTAGTAGACTACCTGAATAACAAGCACAAGATTCTGAATTGAAAACCTGGTACAACCCAAAAATATGACAGAGCTAAAAGTGTAAAACTCTATTGTGGGGTCATCTTATGCAAGATAGATGCACTAGGAGAACTATACATTCCACAGCAGATTTTAGGAGTTAAAGTTGCTATGGTTTAGAATCGGCTTATTGCCATATAATAACCCAATAGAATTTTGACTGGAGGGCTGGGAATGTAGAGTGTTTGCCCAGCATGTATGAAGGGTTCAATTTCCCAGTACCACACAAACAGAAAGCTACAAGTGGTGCTGTGGCTCAAGTGGTGGAGTGTTAGCCTTGAGCAAGAAAGGTTCAGGGACCGTGCCCAAGCTGATTTCAAGTCCCAGGACAGTCAAAAAAAGAATTTTGACTGGCATACGCTTAGATTATTGTATGTCTTCCATGAGGTTGAAAAAAAAACATTAGATTTATTGACTCAGTCTTTTTGAATGGAGGAATAGGCAACAAAAAAGGCCCACAAAGACAAGTGCTTGGTCTGCGGGTTTGTATTCCTTCAGAATATATATATTGAAACTGAATCTTCAAGGCAGCAGATGTTTAGGCTCTGTCGGGTCTACCATAATGAATGAGATTGGTGCACTCATCAAAGAAGCTTGAAGGAGCTCATGTGCCCCTTCTGCCATGTGAGAATGCAGTGAAGAGATACAATGGTTGAAGTAGAGAACAAGCACTTAGCAGAAAACAAATATTCATGGTTTCCAGAACTGTAAGCAATAAATTTCTGCTGAATATAAGTTATACAGTATTTTGTTACAGCAACTGAAAAAAATAGACATGTGTAAAGCCTCCAGTAGAATGGTTCCATGGGTATTTAGATTCTTCTAAAACCATTTGTCAATTTTATTCCTCATTTTCTGTACTTAATATCATCATCCATCACTTTAAGTTTACTCCACCCTTGTAAAATTGTTATTGTTGCTCGTATATAAATTGGTATTCATTTTTAGAGTCAGAACTCACTGTAGTAGAAGCACTTCCTTCCAAGGCTAGTCTTGTAAGATGATACACTTAGATAAACCCCAGTTAATCAGGCAGATCCTGAAATCTTTCACACTCTAGAGACTGAGATCTAAAATTTGTGACTCAAATGAGTCCTGGTAGGAAACTCCATGAGAGTTTAATCTCTAATAAGCAAAAAGCTGGAAATGGAGCTGTGGCTTAAGTGGTAGAGTGTCAGACTTGAGCAAAAATGCTAAAGGATTATGCCAATGGCCCTGAGTTCAAGCTCCAGTACTGGCACAAGCAACATACAGATAGCCAGTGCAAGTCTAAACTCTGCACATTCTCTTTGGTAGCTCTGATCATTTTTTTCTTCTTTCCTTTAGACATATTTAAAGTGTTCTACCATATCAGAAAATTTCATTACATTTTTAATATTCGCAATGTTACTTGGAGAAGATTTGCTTTTCTATTATTATGATGCTATTCCAGAAAGGCTTACAACTGCTGTTTTCTAAATTGCATTTGGCTTGGCCTTTACTTTTTTTCTTGATGCACACATGCTTTCAGGTTGCTTGTTGCTTGTACCTAAGCTAATTTCCGATTAAGTGTGTCATTCTCATCTGCATGTCAAGAAGCCAGAGCTTTCTTTACTTCCTTTAATTAGAAGTTCAGTTGTTTAACCAGTTGTCATATATCATCTTTACTTATGACCAAGCAAGCTTGCCATAAATTTGGTGGTAATTACTCTGTCCTGGACTGACACAAAAACTATTTGATCTTGTTTAATAATATGTTTTATTTTTATCTATAAATCACACCTAGCTTTAATATAATCTTGCATAAATCAGTGCAGTACAAGATTGCTATCTGTGCATAATGATGAAGTAAGAACCTTCAATATTTGCTTCTCTCTGACTGCATTCTCCAAAGATAATTTTTTTCTACTAATTTAATAAATGTAAATAAATACTGATAGCTCTAAATGAAGATAGAGTTGATGGGAATGTGGCTGAGAAGATTTGGCAAATATCTGAGTCAAAATGATTAGGATACCTCTTCATGGATGCAAGACCAAAATGGTTTTAGTAATCTAAAAATCTGAAATCTGACCTAGCATCCAATCTGAATAGACAGAAAACCAGCCTAGAAAGGAATAAAAACGTTGGCCCCAAAAGGATAACATAGAGAGGGCCTGAGAGAAATGCCCATGTGTTGTTGGAGGTGTGAGATCAAAGGAACCAGGGGAGACAAATAGAGAAACAATGGGTGCATGCAAGTAATAAAATTCAGTGTACACATGTGAAAATGGAGCCAGGTAAATTCAAAGGATAGGAGAGATTGAGAGAGATGGGAGAGAATGATGGAAGGAGTGACGTTGACAAAGGTAAACTGTGTTCACAAGCTGACATGTTAAATTGAAGCATCTTTCTGTACCAACGTACACAAAGTACTCACCTAAAATAATTAAATATTAAAAGTACTAAAATAAAATAAAACACAGTTCTTTAACAATACAGATATGGGCCAATGTTGCTGCTATTATACCTCACAAAAGGGGGAATGAAGGGCTCAAGTAGTGCAAATTTCAGTCTACCAGGCATAAGTGCTACAAGAATAATAAAACTTTAAAACCAAGCATTGTTATCTTGACATTTAAAAAGAATAGATTCAGAAGCACTCTGCTCTCCCTGCTAGAATAGATTTATCCATGGTCTCTTTTTTTCAAGTTTTTTTTTTAAATTGTAATTAATAGAGGGGTTACAGTTATATTTGCCAGATAGAAAGTGCATTACTTCACACACATTGATACCTCTTCTCATGTTTTTGTCCCCATTTCCTCCCCCTACCCCCTACCCTCATCTTGTTCCCCCTTCCCTTTTCTATTTCAAATAAACATATATACAATATACTAGATAACAAGGTCAGATAATGTAACCCATGGTCTCTTTTGACTCTCAGTTCAGGTTGAAAATGAACATTTTCTTTTTTTAATTTTTTAAATTTTTTATTGTAATGCATAGAGGGGCTACAGTTATATTCGCCAGATAGAAGATACATTGCTTCTCACTCATTGATACCCCTTCTCATGTTTTTGTCCCCATTTCCCTCCATCCACCCCCTCCCAATTATCTTGTTTTCCCCCCTTCCCTTTCCTATTTCAATTAAACATATATACAAAGTCAGATACAGTAACAATATAAGATTAAGCAAAGGGCAACAGAGTTTCACAATAGCTCAAAAAACACTATGACCATATATGGGGATGCTAAGTGAAATGAACTCCAAGATATGGAAACAAGAGGTTTTTTTTCTATGTTATTGCTTTGTTGTTAATGCACTGTGTGAAGTTTTTCTTTCTTTTTTTGTCTTTAGTTTCTTCCCCCATTTGGTTATCTCCTGTTGTCACTGTATTTGATGTTGGCATTCTGCGTCTTGTGTATATACTTATCTGAATTGGGGAAGGAAAGGAGAATAACAAAATTGTGGGACAAAGGACAAAGAGCAAACCAATGCAACAGTAATAATAATAAGAAAATATGTTTGAAATGAACTTTACAACTGGAGGTACGGGAAGGGAAAGTGTAGAAAAACAAGGGCCCGGGTAACAATGTTTGAAAAGAAATATATTCATTACTTTTATGCAACTGTAACTCTTCTGTACATCACCTTGAAAATAAAATTAAATTTAAAAATATATTATATATTATAAGACTATAAAGCAAGGACATTTATAAGAGTTATTAGGCTTGGATGAAAACGATGCAGGAGTCATTTTGATGATTCTTATACACACATTAATTGAAGAACATTTCTTCACATTCCCAAAACTATGCAAGATTTGGGGATTTGAATGAAGCTAGTTAATCAGTAGCAACTTTTGTAAGCATTTTTTTCATTTTTAGTCTTTCTACCTTTCTCTGGAGGATTGGTGAGTGACATTTCATCTTTGTTTCACCACATTTAACACAACTCCAAAGAAGGCCAATGGATTAGAGAAGGTCATGATTTAAATTTCTGGTCAACTATCAGCATGCATCTATAAGTATGGACTAAATGTGACTTTAGAGTTCTCTATATAAAGAGATAAAGGCCCTTTACTTGGGGGAAAGATGTAACAGAAACAGATGGGCACCATTATGGCAATTGACTGCTAAATGCTTCAGGGCACAGGAAAGTCACTCCTGATTCTAGTAGTTATTGTAAGAGAAAGTACTCTGTCCAAGATGTTATCACATTGTGGAATCCCTAGATAGGAACTAAAAATATTTGTTCATCTCTAATAAATCTGACTTCAGCAAATGTAATAAAAACTTAAAGCCTGGGTACTGGCGGCTCATGACTGTAACTGTAACAGCTCAATAGGCTGAAATGTGAGGATCATGAAGCTAGCCCAGGCAAGAAAGGTCATGAGATTTTTATCTCCAACAAACCAGCAAAAAGCTGAAAGTGGAGCTGTGACTCAAGTAGTGGAGAGCTATCATAGAGCACAAAAGAACAGAGACCGCAACCAGGCCCCAGTTCAAGCCCCAGGTCTGGAACAAAAAAAAATCTTAGAAATGTGTGTTGATGTTTGTACCACACGAAATACTTGAAGCCTCCATAAATCTGAGAACCAAATGAAACATAAAAAGTATAAAATTCCACCTCTAAATTTATTTCTATTTGTCTAGCTTTCTCAAACACTTCTATAAACAGGTAAATGCAGAGAACTGGTTAGTTGCATGATGTCTTTGTACATTCTTGCCAGCTGGTGCTTTCTGTAGTAGACATGGAAGAAGTTCTCTGGAACTAAGAATAAGTTTATTTGCAGAACTAGAAATTAACAATACCTTTGTTTCCCTTGAATAAACTTTTGATCATGTTGTTTTCCTCTCTTATTCTTCATATAACCAACTTCCTTTAACTTTACATTTTAATTATTTCTCCTATATCATTTTCTCTTCTGTTGTTCACATTGCTCCAAACACCGTTATCCCTAAAGTGGCCTAGCTGTATTGACTCCTGACGCTGGCTTCTTCCATTCCATCTCATCTGTACATTCATGCCCTTTCTGATCTGATCATGTTATTCATAGTTATAATGTTAAGTGAGTAAAGTTCAAACCCCCAAATTCAGAATTAAATAATCTTGTCAAGCTGATGCTAATGGCTCATGGCTGTAAACATATCTATACAGGAGGCTGAGATCTGAGAATAGTGGCTCAAAACCGAACCAGTCAGCTAAGACCACAAGACTCTCATCAATTACACAGCAAAAAGTCAGAAGTGGTGGTATAGCTCATGTGGCAGAATGTTAGACTCCAGTGGAAAAGCTAAGGAAGAGTTCCCAGGCCCTGTGTTCTAGCCCCCAAACAATTATATATATATATATATATATATATATATATATTATATACACATACATTTGTTTTGTATACACATTTTATACATGGTAATGAATTTACTTCATAACTTTACTGCCTCTGAATCTTCTTTTAGACTAAGTCTCATCTTTGGCCTTGGTAGTCCACTTTTAGCAAGATCCCTGACTAGAGGGAATTGTCACCTTTCACATCCCATCTCCTTCAATATCTGGGATCAGTTTCCTCATTCCAGTATTTGGTACACAAATCCTTGGTCTGCCAGCAGCTAGACTCCTTCAGTCCTTGATATCTTCTCCTGATAATTTTCCACACAGACACTTTCATTGTTTTGATTATCTATAAATCTCCAGCTATCTTTGCTTCTTAGAGTACAGCAGCACTGTATTGTTACTGTCCTCTAGGATATAAGAGTATTGATATTTGCCACAATGACCCTGAATAAAGTATTCCTTACCTTTATAAGAAATATCAGAATAATTATTTTCTTTGACAAGACCAATTGTACAGTTTGAAATAATTACTTTGTGTTCATATCATCATGAACCTATACAGCACATTCAGAAAGGACATTGTTCTCTCTTCTTGAGAAACTGAAGTGACGCTGGTCATCTAGATCCTCTTAGGGAGCCACAGGTTGACCACCACTGAATTATTTTCTAAAGGAAATAAGTTCCCACCTCATTACCTGTGTAATATATATCAGTTCTACCACACAACATGATTGACTACAATCCCAAGGCAATTCGCCAAGTTTAACAGAGAGTCTAATCTCAGTCATG
Source organism: Megascapheus bottae (assembly GCF_031878675.1). Lineage (NCBI taxonomy): Eukaryota > Metazoa > Chordata > Mammalia > Rodentia > Geomyidae > Megascapheus > Megascapheus bottae. The sequence continues at coordinate 25,219,034 of NC_143547.1, forward strand.
TAGTCTGGGATTGATGAAGCTCAGAATATGTAGATTAAAGATTCTTTCCACCCAGCCTCTCCATCCCCATCCCTTTTGGAAGCTCAGTCTCTGCATGCCTAACATTCACAAAGAGGACTTGGTCAGGAATTTCTTTCTGGGCCACCTAAAACACAGACTAGCTGTTTCCTTTCTGGAGGTGAAGTTTAGAAGATCCTGCAGCCAGTGTTTTCTGGTTTTTCATTGGAGGGCACAGAATTAAACAAAAAAGAGAGAGCTTTAGTGTTTTGTTTCTCCCATTCTATTGCAGCAAGAACATGGCCAATGTTGAAATCTTCATCAGGGATCATGCTAATTGGCTCATAGTAATTTTTACTCTCTGTACTATCCTCTGCAATCTGGTTTTCTTCGTGCCCCACCCCTCACAATCACAGTGAATTCCAACAGCTTTAGCTGAGTTATGACATGTTATAAAAATTAAATAGTCTTCAGATTTCATACCTCCCGTTACGGAACTCTGATTATATCTTCTGTTCTCTCTGGATAAGCACTCTGTCACAAGCATCTGACTTGATGGTTATTGTGCTGCACAGAAAGCCATCCATAGTGTTAAGAGAGTAATACTTGCAAATCTGGTTGAAGTGGACATGGGAGTGTTACTGTTGAGTATTTTAGTGATGTTTTTTTTTGAAATCCTTAGACAAAGAGTTAAATTGTCTATCTCAAAAGTGTCCAGTATCTGGACTCAGTGGAGGTAAAAACCACTTCATATTTCCATTGGAACTGCTCCCCCTCAGATAAAATAGATTAAATTAAAATATTTTCCAGGCCCTGGTGGCTCATGTGTATAATCATAGCTACTCATGAGGGTGAGATCTAAGTAGCCTGGACAAGAAAATCATGAGACTCTTATCTCCAATTAACCACTGAAAATCCTGAAGTGGAGCTGTGGATCAGGAGAGAGACTATCAGCCTTGAGCAAAAAAAAACCAAAAAACTAAAGGAAACTTCCCAAGACCTGAGTTAGGCTCTAATATTGCTATTAAAAAAATAAATGAAATAGTTTACAGTGGTTAAACTTAATAGTCTTAGTAGAATTTTTAATAAAGAATTCTGTGGGCTTGTTCAGAAGTATAAAATTGCATGAAGAATCTTTATTTTGAATATGTAAAACCAAAAGTATTTCTCGATGGAATATTTGAATAGTAACATCACGTTCATATGCAATCTATGACAACCATTGTCAATTCCATTATAAGGATTTATTATCCCAAACATTTGTTACTTTCCAAAATAAAATTGATGGAAGAAAATGTTACAATTCAAGGGGAATTTGAAAATGGTTTATAGATGAGAAACTGAGGCATGGAGAAGTTAAATTATATTCTCGAATGCATCATGCTCTCAATAATTAACTATAGTCCTGTGTATTAGGAAATAAATATTATTTTCTTTCTATATCAAAATTACTTTCTCTAGGAAACTTGGAAATAGTAAAAAGTACTGGCCTTGACTGGTTACTGGTGGCTTATATCTGTAATCCTGGTTCTTCCCACTTTTCTGTTGTTAGCAGTATGGTGTTTCCCATCCTGAGTTTTGCAGTTTATCCTACAGTGGAGCACGTTGCTATCCAAAACAAGGTTTCCTTAACAAGGAAGAAGGGAAAAAAAGCTTTTGAGTGGGCAGCCAACAGCATATGACTTTATTCTGATGCCCTATTTGGAAAAAAAAACATATGCAAAGGAATATACTGTAAACAATGACCTAATTGTAGTTTCTCCAGTGAATACTCTGATTATAATTACAGTGAGCATTATTGCTAACATGCTTTTCACCCATGAAAGCTTCCTTCTAAAATTGCAGGCTACATCACAACTTGCGTGTCTTTTCTTTTCATTTCCGTTTGGCTTTCCTCCTTATCATTTTTTTGTTATTGTTTAATTTCTTGGCTGAACTTATGTCCTTTGCTTTCTCCATAGCTCAAGAATTAGCATGCTTCATTCAATGTTTAATGCCTTGCAGACATTTTGTGCAGAATGGCATTGCGTTTATGAATTAACTTTGGCAGAGTTGAAAATTGTTTGCGGTTTAGGAGTTATTATGTGAAAGAATTTCTTCTGTACATTGATGAATCTAAGCAATACCCTTGAAGAGATGATGTAGAAGAGGAAGACATGGCAAGAAAGTGACTCATATGATCAGCAAAGGCTGATCATAGCATTTGATTCAGTGGAATTATTGACAAAGAAGATTGACATTATAGCAAAGATATAAGAACAAAAGTAGGAGATGACCTAATATTAATTTTCCCATATCCACAGTGATTCCCTGATTAGGGCTTTCTAAAAGAAAATAAGCTTAAGCCTTGAAAGAACATTATTTGGCACTCAAGGGACATCATTATACTATAATCATTGATACACTATAAGCAATTCTGTATTCAGGATTCACAGAAGAAAAAACAAGCTTCCATGGTAACAATAGTAAAGACTTGTTTCAGTCTTAAGGCGCCTGTATACCATAGATCAATTTTCTCCAGTGAATGAGATATACACGTTACTTCAACATTCCTTTGAAGGTAAGATTTATTGTGAGAATTAAATCAGATATTGTTGAAAATGCTTGACATATTCCCAATCATATATAGAGAGTGTGCTTGGAAAATGGTAGCTATTACTGTAAATAAAGGAAAATAGTGGTAGAGAGTTTTAGCACCACTTTCTAGACATGGATAATGTGGCTCAGACTGCTTCAATAGCTTTTTCAATATCTTCCATATCATAGATACTGGGCCAAATTCCAAACTATGTTATTCTGACTGTGGTGTTTTATTGTGGGGAAGATAACTCTCAAGCTCCTTTTGAAAAGACTGATTATATCCAGGTGACAATTTTCCCCCGAGTACCAGTAGATACATGATTGACAACCTATTTATTAAAAAAATAGGACTAGCTGCTGTGGATTCACATCTGTAATCTAGGTATTCAGGAGAATGAGGTTGGAGGACCATGTTTCAAAGTGATCCAGATCAAGAATGTCTGTGGACTTTTCTCTCCATTAAACCACCAAAAAGCTGGAAGTGGAGCTGTTGCTCAAGTAGTACAAGCTCTAGCCTTGAGCAAAAAGTCTCAGGCGAATGCCAAGGCTGAGTTCAAACCCCAGGGCTAGCACAAAAAATAAATAAGGCAAAATACTTAAACTTGAAAGGGATTTGAACCTAGAATATATGAATATATGAACACAAAAGTTCATTATAAAAAACTACATATGTCATAAAGCTATAGATTGATGGATATCACGTAATTCCTCCCTTTGAATGGTAGAACAACAACTGGCGAGATAGGAAATTAGCCATATCAGTACATCAACACATTGGAATTCAGGCCCCTTGAGTCTTAGTCTGATATTATACGTAGAAAATGTAAATTATACTAATCCACAAGTGAAACCCATGATTAATTTTGAGATGCTGGAGACTGGATTCAGAGCTTGAGTACTATCCCTTAGCTTTTTCACTCAAGGTTAATGCTCTACCACTTGAGTTATAGCTCTACTTCTAGCTTTTTGCTGGTTAGTTGGAGATAAAAAAAATCTCATGGACTTTCGTGCTTGGGCTAGCTTCAAACTGTGATTCTCAGCCTCCTGAATAGACAGGATTGCAGATGTGAGCCACCAGCACTCGGCTAACTCCGGCCTTTTTATGAATGTCATTTGCTTGTTAGATTTTATTCCAGCCTGTTTGTTTTGAGGGAAAGATGTGTCTCATGAAGAAAGCAAAAAGATGAATCTTGATTTTAGATCAACTGGCCAGGCTATACTGTTTAATTGGGGGAATTAAGCTCATTAATACTGAGAGTTAGAATTTAGAGATGCTTGGTAGTTCCTGCCATGTTATCCATCTTCTTGGGGCTGTTACTAGTCAAATTTTACTATAATTAACTTGTTCTCTGTTTAGGGGCTGTTTCTCTGTCCAATATTGTGTTCTTGTTGGTTTTCTGTTTGTAATACATTTTAGAGAATTTTCTATAATGCTGGTTTGTTCCAATTTTTCCTTGCTGTGGAAGGTTTCATTTGTCTGTTGGTTATGAGTGAAAGCTTAGCTGGATACATAATTCTTGGTTAATAGGTTTTTGTCTTTAGGGCATGGCATACCTCATTCCAGGCTCTCCTTGCTTCTGCTGAGAAATCTGTGGTTATTCGGATTGGTTTTCTTTTATAGGTGATTGTTCTCCCTGGCAGCTTCAAGGAACCTTTCATTGTCTCAGGTGATTGTCATGTGGCAATGGTATGTCTTGTTCTGGTCCAGTCTGTTTGGGGATCTAAAATATTTTTTGTATCTAAATGGGCCTATAATTTTGGGTATTAGAGAAGTTCTATTGGGTTTCTGTTAAAGATATTTTGTATTCTAAGTTAGGCCCTTCTCCATACCACTTGGTCTTAAATTAGGCTTTTTGAATGTGCCTTGAATTTCCGAAGGTATCTACCTTGGTTCTAAGATTTCTTTAAATAATTTTCTGTGCTTTATAGTCTAGGCTATCTAACTTCTGCATCTTCTAACTTCCAATCAAGACTTTCTCCTTTATTATCTCCCTTTCTTTTGCTGGTCATTTTTTGATGGCTTCCAGCTCTCTATTGAGGCTTTGTTTTAGATCTTGTATGGACTTCTTTACCTCCTTGCTTTGGTTTTCAGTGTTGTCTCTCATAACCTTTAGCTGGGTGGCCATATTATCTTTTTTATTAATTTTTTATGCCGTTACTGGGGCTTGAACTCAGGACCTGAGCACTGTCCTTGGGATTTCTCAAGGCTAGAGCTCTACCACTTGAGCAACTGTGCTAATTCCGGCTTTTTCTATGTGTGTGGTAATGAGGAATCAAACCTGGGTCTGCATGCATGCTAGGCAAGCACTCTACCATTAGGCCAAACTCCCAGCCCAAATGGCCATGTTTTCACTGGACTCTTTTTCCTTCTGTTGGAATTCATCCAGATGTCTGTTTGTGGATTCCATGAATTCCTTTGTTAATCTTTGGTTAGCCTCATCATGCTCACACATAGCCAGTAGTGTTAATCACATTTACCAGTAGTGTTTGTAGTACATTTTAGGAACTATCCTATATGATTTTCATTGCCTGCTCTATTGCCTGTTTGAGTCGGAATTGAGGCTCCATGACTTGTCATTTTTCTTGTGTTTGTATAGTTTGTTCTGCCCAGTTGGAAATGAAAGCAAATCCAATAGCATACCAGAATACAATTTTAAGATATGAACAGAACCAACCCATACACCTGTAGTTGCAGAAACTGTAGAGGTTCAAAATCTATCATTGTGAACTCTTTCTCTATGTTATTGGATATAAAAACATATCCAGCTCAAGGAGCTTGGGAGTAGAGTCTATAGGATTCTTTAAATACAGAATCATGTCGTCTGCAGAGGGATAGTTTTACTTCCTCTTTCCATACTTGGATCCCCTTTATGCTTGCTTCTTGCCTTATTACACTGGCTAGGAATTCTAATACTATGTTAAAGAGGAGTGGAGAGAGTGGGCATCCTTGTCTCGTTCCTGATTTTAGAGGGAATGGCTTTAGATTTTCACCATTAAGTGTAATAATAGCAGTGGGTTTGTCATACAAAAAATAACCCTCAAAAATCAACTGCCTTCCTCTACACCAACAGTGAGAGGAACGAGGCAATAATCAGGAAAGCAACTCCTTTCACAATAGCCTCAAAGAAAATAAAGTACCTATGAATTACCTTAACTAAGAATGTAAAGGACCTTTTTGATGAAAACTTTAAAACCCCAAAAAAGGAAATTAAAGCAGAACTAAGGAAATGGAAAAACCTCCTATAATCCTGGATTGGAAGAATCAACATTGTGAAAATGACAATCTTGCCAAGGGCTATCTACAAATTCAATGCAATACCCATCAATATCCCAATGGCATTCTTTAAAGAAACAGAAGAGGCAATCCAAAATTTCATATGGAATAATAAAAGACCCGTATAGCAAAAAAAACTTCTTAGCAGAAAGAACAGTGCTGGAGGAATTTCAATTTCAAAGTTTAGACTCTATTATGGAGCTATAATTATCAAAACAGCTTGGTACTGGCACAAGAACAGGCCTGAAGACCAATGGAATAGAACTGAGGACCCAGATATTAACCCACAGACCTATGGCCACCTAATCTTTGACAAGGGAGCCAAAAAAATAGACTGGAAGAAAGACAGCCTCTTCAACAAGTTGTGCTGGCAGAACTGGTTAAGCACCTGCAGAAAACTAAAGTTGGATCCTTCTTTGTCACCCTGCACTAGAATTAACTCCAAATGGATCAAAGACCTAGAGGTAAAAGCTGACACACTGAAAACTTTACAAAACGGAATAGGAGATACACTAGGCCTCCTTGGCACAGGTCGAAACTTTCTTAATAAGGACCAAGAATCACAACAAATCAGAGAAAGGCTGGATAAGTGGGACTGTATTAAACTGCAGAGCTTTTGTATGGCAAAAGACATAGCTAGTAAATTAATTAGGAAGCTTACAGAGTGGGAGAAGATCTTCACCAACCAAACAATGGACAAAGGCCTCATATCTAAAATATATCAACAACTCAAAAAATTGAATCACTCCAAAACTAATCTCCAAAGTAACAACCATCCCATTAAAAAATGGGCCAAAGACTTAAAGAGATCTTCTCTGAAGAAGAAACAAAAATGGCCTATAGACACATGAAGAAATGCTCAACATCTCTGGTCATAAAGGAAATGTAAATCAAAACAACTCTAAGATTCCACCTTACTCCAGTTAGAATGGCCAGGATCAGGAAAACGAATAACAACAGATGCTGGAGGGGATGTGGCCAGGAGGGATCACTACTACACTGTTGGTGAGAGTGCAAACTCGTTCAACCACTATGGAAAGCAGTATGGCAGTGCCTCAAAAGGCTAAACATAGAACTCCCTTTGACCCAGCAATTCCACTACTTGGCATTTACCCAAACATCCAGAAACAAGGGCATACTAAATCCACTAGCACAACAATGTTCATTGCAGCACTATTTACCACAGCAAAAATATAGAAACAATCCAGATGTCCCTCAGTTGAAGAGTGGATCAACAAGTTGTGGTATTTGTACACAATGGAATTCTATGCTGCTGTCAGAAAAAACGACATTGCCCCATTTGTTAGGAAATGGAAAGACTTAGAAAAAATCATATTAAGTGAAGTAAGCCAGACTCAAGTAACTTAGGCTCAATGGTTTCCCTCATTTGTCATAATCAGTAGAAACCTTGGGCTTACTAGGGGAGATCTGCAATAGAGCAAAATCTTGATACATAAGGCCATATAGTATGAAGGTAATTGAAAGGACCTCCAGGATATTGAAACAAAAGCCATATAATGAATGATTGTTGTCCTTAATGTACTATGCTATCTCTCATCTCCTTTGCTGTCCCTTGGGTATCTCATATTATTACAGTATCTCACTTTGTTATCTGATATATTGAATTTATTTGTATTTGGTTATTTGAAATTTGATAGGGAAGGGGGGAAAACCAAGACGGGTGGGGGGTGGGGGGAGGGTAATGGGTACCAAGACATGTGAAAGGGTATCAATGTATGTGAATTAATGCACCTTCTATCTGACAAACATCATGTAACCCTTTTATTAATTACAATAAAAATAAAAAAAACCATATCCAGTACCACCACAGAACTGTTTTAAGACATAAAGCAACACTGATTCCTGTAATTAAACCTATATTAAAGGTTCAAAGTCATTGGTAGGTAGTCCATTATCCTTCTCTGATTTTCTTTCTTAGGGAAGAGGTATTGTGATTCAGGAGTAAGGAGTATACATAATTGTAACAGGTGAAAAATCTGTCATGAGATTTGAATCAATCTGGACCAAAAGGATAAGTCACTGACCCATTTTAACACAGTCAAAGTGAATATAAACAAGTTAGCTCAACGACAAACAATTAGGGATCAACAGACTAAAAAAATCAAAGGAGGAGCAGAGTATCAGAAATTAAGAGGTATAATGAAAAGTAGGGGGAGAAAATAAGTTTAGAGGAATGCAGGGAATGAAAGGAAGAGACTGAAGATTATAAGACCTAAAAGAAAAAAAAAGAGATTTAAAACTTAAATATATGCAAAGAAATAATACTAAAATTAAAAGTACAAGATTGAGAAATAGAGAACTGAGTAATCAAAATATAGTTTGAATTAAGTACGCACACAATGAAAGAGAAGGCCTAGTAATTACTGTCACCTGTGTATTTAGGAATGCCCAGAACAGTAATGAAGTTCAAAAAAAATGGGAAAAACAGAAAAAAATGATGGAACAATAGAAAAAGCAACAAAAATCATTAGAAAAACAATTCTTCAATTTATTTGGGGGATCTTATTTCTCTCCTGTGTCTGCTATCCAGTCTCTTGATGGAGCCTTTGATTTCCTTGCGGTGGTCAGTTTTCCTGTGGCTTAGTTGGCTTTTGAAATCAATTTTCTTGAGTGGGTAGAAAAAAGTTCTGCCAGACAGAGGGGTCTTTGTTTCCTCCCAGACTAATTTAGTGGGAGGGTGACCTGCTTTATGTGTCACACAGGAGAGAAGTAGCTGTTTTCTGTCGCTTGCAGTCACTGTTTGAGCAAGTTTGAGTGTGAGTGGGATTGAGGCCTGTTTGGAATCAGTGGCTTTTCCCAGAAGCGCTAGCTCCTATCTAGTTTTTATTTTTTATTTTTTTCCATGGTGAATAGAACTATTAGATTTTTTAAAACTCTGGCAACCAGCTAAGCTGCAGTACTGGAGTTGTGAAGCTGCCTGTGGTTGTGTTTACCTAGTAAAGAATGTTGTCCCACCCTGGAAGGAGCTCCCTCTTCCTGGGCAGGGCAACCTTTCCCTGGGGCGGAGCTGATTCCCAACAGTCAGATTCCTTTGCCCTCTTGAAAAATGACATTGCAGTCCCTGCTTCTCATGTCAGAGTTATCTCCTAAATGTTCTGGCATGGTCTATTCCAGTATCAAAGATGGTGTATCTTTCCGGTTGGGGAGAAGGGCTACCTTCTGAATGTTGTGTGAGAAGTGGCATGTTTTGTGGTGTATTCATGCTTTGCATTGATTTTTCAGGTGGTCCACCATCTGCACCTGTCTGTGATCATCAAGATGAAGACTTCTGCTCCTAATCATCCAGTTCTTACTGGAGGTGAGTGAAAAGCCACATGAATTCTGTCTTCGGTGCCATTGTCTAGGCTCTGTCTGTCCACCACTATGATGGCAGCCACTGGTATTGCACCACCGGCATATGTTCAAATCTGTCCTATGCTGGCTGCCTAAATTTTTCCTCTCTGAACAAAGTATCTGTACCTTTATGGCTCACTTGGTGTGACTCTCTGGCCATGGACGTTTTGCTAGAACACTAAAACTGTTTTCGAGGGGAGAGCTCAGATAGACCCAGCAGCATCTCTGCCATCTTCTGAATATGCCAACATATAATACATTTATATTGTATACTTTCTGTTCTTACCCTAGAATTAGATATAGACAAATATTTCTATTTATTGAAAAATTATATTTAGGTACTGTAGTCGGGGTGGTAGAAACATTTACTACTATTTGATTAGACAATTTCTATTTCTTTTGGGGCCTACCTACCAAATACAACTACTAAATATTTTGGAAGGCAGCTGTGCTCACCACTATACCACCAACACATTCTAAATATTTTGATCCATATGAAATATCTTTTTCTATAAATGAAAAATGGTAGACTATCATACTTCCAATTGCTTAACCTAAATATATTATAAGCACATATAATAAAAACTTAGATTTATAGTTTTAATTTAATATTTGATTTTTTATATTTTCCATATATTTTTTATTGTAATTAATAGAGGGGTTACATGATATTTGCCAGATAGAAGGTGCATTAATTCATATACATTGATACCCTTTCACATGTCTTGGTCCTTTTCTCTTTCTCTTGAAAACATTGGTTCCAGGCAATGTTAGCATAATTAATAGTTTTCCTTATCTTACCATATTCTATGATGTTAACTCCAATATCATTGTTATGAATGTAATTATAATATACAGTAAGATATTATATCTTCAATAAGTAAGTTAAAAGCAAAAATAGAATTTTTATAGAGAAATCATTGATTAAAAGAGACGAACATTGTATGCAAGGGCATTATAATTAAGAGTAATAAATTTTATTTGGACCTTAATTTTAAGAAGTCAATTACTTTTTTAAAATTTTATTGTCTGGGTTAAGTACAGAGGAAGTGTAGTTACATTCATCAGGTAGTGGGTATATTACTTCTTGAACATTGTTAAAGCTGGAAATACAAGGATTTTTATTGCCAGTCCTGGAGCTTGAACTTAGGTCCTGGGCACTGTCCTTGGTCTTTCTCAGGGCTAGTGCTCTATCGCTTGAGTCACAGTGCCACTCTCAGCTTGTTTCTGTGTGTGTGGTACTGAGGAATCAAACCCAGGGCTTCAAGCATAATAGGCAAGCACTTCCACTCCATCATATTATCAGCCCTGGAAAGTCAAGGATTTTTTTTATTAAAGAATTTATTAATGTTGATTTTTACATCATATTTTAAATGACAAGTTTAACAAACAAGTGTTAAAGGAGGGAATCTCTATTTACAATCACTGGGACTTAGTATTTAGAACTTAAAATTAGGCTAAGGGTTTGTATGTCATAGAAACATATTAATTTATGAAATAAATCATTATGTCTATAGAGTCATAGGTTTTTATGTCTATATAGTTATGTTTATATTTCCAATACCATGTCCATAGCTTTGGTTATGCAGTTATTGAGTCCTTGCTCTTGTACTCTTTGGATTTAATAGCCACATATTAAGGATACCATGCGCCTTTTGATCCGTAGGTCTAGTCAAGGATATTTTAAAATATCAGCTGGTCACTTAATAAAATTAAAACATACAGTTAAGCTTTTTTCAGAAGGAAGGTATTACATTTACTTTGCAAGATGCAGATTTGTTTCCTTTTTCTTTTTTCTTTTTTTTTTTTTTTTTGGATTCTAGAAGGGTTCTATTCTTAACTCAATTAATTGCCATCATTCAAGAGACCTGAGTATTTCCAGTAAAAATCCGTATTTTTAAAACAATCTCAGAAGACCTGGCAACCTTGAACTTATCTCTCAATATAATAGTGACCAAATAGAGCTGAGTCACACTTGGTCTCTTAAGAAAAGTCACGTCCAGTTTGTCACATTTCTTCCTCTTATCCGCATTATTGAGGCTCTATGGCATGTGCCCTATGGCACATTTGTACTCTTTTCTTTCTTTCCTTCTTTCTTTCTTTCTTTCTTTCTTTCTTTCTTTCTTTCTTTCCTTCTTTCTTCTTTTCATTGTTGGTATAATGCATAGAGGGTATATATTTACCTTCACCACATAGTAGGTACATTACTTCTCTCATATTGATACCCCTTCTCATGGTTTCTGTCCCCGTTTCCCTCACCCCAACCCTCCAGGTCATCGTGTTTCACCCCTTCCCTTCCCTATTTCACATAAAAATAAACGTATATATGATATACCAGGAAACAAAGTCAGATAGAGTAACAACATGATATTAACCATAAGGGCAAAAAAAGAGATAGGAAATAACATACTGCGTTAAGAACAACAATCACACAGGATAAAGCTCTTGTTTCCATATACTAGAGATCCTTTCATTCTGGCTTACTTCACTTACTCTTTTTCTTTCCTTTTCTTTTTTAATTAAAGCAACTTTATTGTTATTAACCCACCCTACCTTTAATATCTCATAGTATCTACCCGGACTTCTTTTCATGTTAAGAGTATTCCTTCCAGGAATATTTTCTTTCTTATTTATTTATTTATTTAGGATAATGTATAGAGGGATTACACTTACATTCACCAGATAGTAGGTGCATTGCTTCTCTCACATTGATATCCCTTCAAATGTTTTTGTCCCTGTTTCCCTCCCACCACCCCATCCCAATTACCTCACCCAGTTAAAATGTAGAATGGTACTGGCACAAGAATAGGCCTGAAGACCAATGGAATAGAAATGAGGACCCAGACATTAAACCACAGATCTATAGCCACCTAATCTTTGACAAGGGAGCCAAAAAATAGAATGGAAGAAAGACAGCCTCTTCAACAAGTTGTGCTGGCAGAACTGGTTAAGCACATTCAGAAAACTAAAGTTGGATCCTTCTTTGTCACCCTGCACTAGAATTAACTCCAAATGGATCAAAGACCTAGAGGTAAAAGCTGACACACTGAAAACTTTATAAGAATGAATAGGAGATACACTAGGCCTCCTTGGCACAGGTCGAAACTTTCTTAATAAGGACCAAGAATCACAGCAAATAAGAGAAGGGCTGGATAAGTGGGACTGTATTAAACTGCAGAGCTTTTGTATGGCAAAGGACATAGCTAGTATATTAATTAGGAAGCCTACAGAGTGGGAGAAGATCTTCAACAACCAAACAACGGACAAAGGCCTCATATCTATATCAACAGCTCAAAAAATTGAATCACTCCAAAACTAATCTCCAAAGTAACAACCATCCCATTAAAAAATGGGCCAAAGAGAGTCTTCTCTGAAGAAGAAACAAAAAATGGCCTATAGACACACGAAGAAATGCTCAACATCTCTGGTCATAAAAGAAATGTAAATCAAAACAACTCTAAGATTCCACCTTACTCCAGTTAGAATGGCCAGGATCAGGAAAATGAATAACAACAGATGCTGGAGGGGATGTGGCCAGGAGGGATCACTACTACACTGTTGGTGGGAGTGCAAACTCGTTCAACCACTATGGAAAGCAGTATGGCAGTGCCTCAAAAGGCTAAAAATAGAGCTCCCCTATGACCCAGCAATTCCTCTACTTGGCATTTACCCAACCATCCAGAAACTAGGGCATACTAAATCCACTAGCATAACAATGTACATTGCAGCATTATTCACCATAGCAAAAATATGGAACCAACCTAGATGTCCCTTAGTTGAAGAGTGGATCACCAAGTTGTGGTATTTGTACACAATGGAATTCTATGCTGCTGTCAGAAAGAATGACATTGCCCCATTTTTTAGGAAATGGAAAGACTTAGAAAAAATCATATTAAGTGAAGTAAGCCAGACTCAAAGGAACTTAGGCTCAATGGTGTCCCTCATTTGTCATAATCAGTAGAAACCTTGGGCTCTACTAGCAGAGATCTGCAATAGAGCAAAACCTTGACACATAAGGCCATATAGTATGAAGCTAATTGGAAAGACCTCCAGGATATTGAAACAAAAGCCATATAATGAATGATTGTTGTCCTTAATGTATTATGTTATCTCTCATCTCTTTTGCTGTCCCTTGGTTATCTCATATTGTTACAGTATCTCACCTTGTTATCTGATATATTGGATTTATTTGTATTTGGTTATTTGAAATTGGATAGGGAAGGAGGGAAAACCAAGATGGGGGGGTGGAGGAGCGGGTAATGGGGACCAAGACATGTGAAAGGGTATCAATATATGTGAATTAATGCACCTTCTATCTGACAAATATCATGTAACCCTTTTATTAATTACAATAAAAATATATAAAAATGTAGAATGGCCCTTTTCAAGAAATCTAATAATGACAGATGCTGATAGGGATGTGGCCAGGAGGGATCACTACTACACTTTTGGTGAGAATGTAAACTCGTTAAACCACTATTGAAAGCAGTATGGCACTTCCTCAAAAGACTAAACATAGAGCTCCCCTATGACCCAGCAATCCACTATTTGGCATTTACCCAACTGTCCAGAAACAAGGATATAATAAATCCACTAGCACAACGATGTTCATTGCAGCACTACTAACCATTGCAAAGATATGTAACCAATCCAGATGCCCCTCAGTAGATGAATGGATCAAGAAGATGTGGTACTTATACACAATAGAATTTTATGCTGCCATCAGAAAGAATGACATCACCCCATTTGTAAGGAAATGGAAACACTTGAAAAATTGTATTAAGTAAAGCCAGACTCAAAGGGACATAGGCTCAATGGTTTCCCTCATTTGTAATGATTAGTACACATCTAGGACTCTCCTAGCAGAGGATTACAATAGCTCAAAACCTATATATTTAAGGCCATAAAGGATGAGATTAAAGGAAATTATCTCTAGGATATAGAAACAAGAACTTTATCCTGTGTGATTGTTGTTCTTAATGTACTATGTTATTTCTCTTCTCTTTTTTGCCCTTTGGTTAATCTCATGTTGTTACTGTATCTGATTTTGTTTCCTGACATAGCATATATATGTTTATTTGATTTTTTGAAATAAGGAAGGGAATGGGGGAACACGAGATGATTGGTATGGGATGGGGAAGGGAAATATGGACAAAAACATGAGAAGGGATATCAATGTGTGAGAAGTAATGCACCTAATACATGGCAAATGTAACTGTAAACCCTCTGTACATTATCCCAACAATAAAAAATTTAAAAACAGAAAAAAGAAAAGGAAACTTTTTAGGAGAGATAATTCATAAAAAGAAAAAAAGTATATGTAGCTCACGGTTCCAGAGGATGAAAGTTCAAGGCTAGGTTACGGCATCTAGCAGGGTACTTCGTACTGAGCCATAACATAGTGTGAAGTAAAAGGGCAAGTGGGTATAAGTGTGAGACAGACATACAAGAGGGCTTGGGCTTGCAATAGAACAGTTCCTTTTTGGTAGAACTAATCCAGGCTGGTGAGAACTGCATTAATGTCTCTTACGGACCTTAATTGACTCTTCATTTAAAATGTTTATTACGTATTATATAATTATATGGAGATAGGTGAGAAACAGAAGAAGAAAACAAAGACAAGTTTTGAATATGGATCCAACAATTTTCTTAGTGGAAAATTACATATTACAATCTCCTAAATTGTTGCTCTTTGTGGCTTTCAAATGTGTTTTTCAGCTTTCTACTCAAGCTTGATCAACAGTCAAGCTTGATCAGCTTCACAGTTCATGGTGGTCAAGAAAGCAAAACCAAGCCAAATGCTATGGAGAAGCACAACAATTCTTCAGAATAATAGATTCTGATAATATATTTCGTCTTCTCCACAACTAACATTGTTCAGGCTCATCAAAAAAGGCATGCAAAGAAGAATAATGTGGCCTTTTCATTTGTTGCAATTTTCTAGATTAGTAAAATAAGGCACTCTCCAGATGTTGGGGCAGGAGATTTTTTTCTATAGATTTTTTTATTGTAATTAATAGAAGGGTTATATTATATTCATCAGCTAGAAGGTGCATTACTTCACATACATTGATACCCTTTCTCGTGTCTTGGTGGCCACTTCCCTCCTCACACCACCCCTTATCTTGTTTTCCCCCCTTCCCTATCCAATTTCAAATAACCAAATACACATATATCCAATATATCAGATAACAAGGTGAAATACTATAACAAAATATGAGATAACCAAGGGACAGCAAAAGAGATGAGAGATAACATAGCACATTAAGTGTTGGGGTTTTTAGTCCTCAGTCCCTCCCGACCTCCAAGAGGGATAAAGAGAACACGCCCTGACCAGGACAAGCCTAGAAAGGAAAGGGCTGACTGACTGGGCGTACCTAACCCTCCCTCGTCGGAGGAGACTTGTCAAGGCAGGAACTCGTTTATTGAGGAAGTACATTCAGGTAATATAGGGTGCAGGAGAGTATAAGCACAAAGGTGGGCAGGGTGGGGGAAGGTAGGTAAAGAAGAGGAATCATGTGCTGTCTAAGATTGTGGAAGGGTTCAGGGCCTATCCCAGAGGTAGCCTTACTTACATCAAACCACAGACATGCCTTCCAACCAGGCAACAGGCAGGTTGGGTCCCAAAGCCAGGAAATGATCACTGGTCCACGAGATAGGCCTCCTTTTACAGCATAGGTTTCCATTTCCCTGATGTGATGTGCCCAACAATTAAGGACAACAATCACTCCTTATATGGCTTTTGTTTCTATATCCTGGAGGCCCTTTCATTTAACGTCATTCTATATGTCCTCATGTATCTAGGTTTTGTTCTATTGTAAATCTCTGCTGGGAGAACCCAAGGTTTCTACTAATTATGACGAATGAGGGAAACCATTGATGGGCAGGATATTTTTAAGAGTTTTAAACCAGTCTGGGCTTCACAGGAAATATTATGTATAAACTAAATTTTTTAACCAAAAGGAAGAAAAACAAGAGGTGCTGTCTATCCAACATTACTCATTTATTTGCTATTAGTCAACTCAAGCTAAGGTGAGGTAACATTGTAAGTATATTAAAATTCTTGAGGAATGAAATCTAACTGGTTGTATGGGACCTAATACAAGGGTGTGAAAAATCAGTGAGAGAATGACTCCTCTCTGGCACTAAAAAATGAGATCGTTTCCTTCGTCCCTAAGGAACTGATTCTCTGGGTTCTTATAGCTCTTTGTGGGTCTACATATCTCTCTTTTCTGAAAACCAGCTCTTTTCTGTTTCAAATGTGCCACTTCCTCATGGTTTAAGATTTATATGCTCCTGACTTCACCTCAGTAACTTCTAGCTAACTGGTATACTATTAGAGAATGAAACAGCAAGCAGAGGGGAAGGGGAGTTGGTGGGGAGAGGGAGAAAAACAGATTTTTTTTTCTAGAGGAGGAGGGGCAAGTCCTATTCTACAATTTATCATCATCCAAAATCATGAGACATCTTTAGAATTCTGACTTCCAGCTGAAATGGGACAGAGACTATGTGTGTAATCCAGGGAAATCAGAAACTAATTTAGAGGGCCAGAATAAACTGGAAACTGTGAACAGAGGGAAGAACAATATTTCTTTTGAGTTCAGGCTTGCTGGCATACCAAACACATTTGTTGGTAAAAGACATTTTTCAAAAAAAAATTCCAAAAGTAATAAATGGAAAATTCCTCTTAAGGCCTTTTAAAAATATTGTTAGCAGCCAAGGGCACAGAATTTAGGGGAGATTTTTCATGAGTCCTGAATTTAAAAAACCCCAAAATACAACTATAGAAAGATCTTAAATAAGGTCAACATATGAAGACTGATCCAAAAGCAAAGGCAGAAGCCTTATCTTTTAATGAATATGCTAATCACATTATAAAAGGAACATCCTTCTATGAAAGCTTGACATCTAATTATCCCCCCACAAACAATTACATTAGGCTTAAACAAAGAAATGCTTGCTTTCTTTTTTTTTTTGCCAGTCCTGGGCTTGAGCTCAGGGCCTGAGCACTGTCCTTGGACTTTCTCAAGGCTAGAGCTCTACCACTTGAGCCTCAGCACCACTTCCGGCTTTTTTCTATATGTGGTACCAAGGAATCGAACCCGGGTCTTCATGCCTGCTAGGCAAGCACTTTAACCACTAGGCCAAACTCCCGGCCCCAAAAAATGCTTTCTTTTTAAGACTTTGTGTGAAAATAAAAATGAAAGCTAATATAGGGCACCTATGATGACATAATCTGGTTAATATCAACTAGCTAATTTATTTATTGATAAAATTATCAGAACAATTCGATCATTATCAAAATAATAATGTATTCCATTATAGCTATTTTCTTTAGCCTGGCATTAAAGCACATGAAATGAAGACTTACAGTGTTGATACAAATTTCTGAAAAAAACAAGAAACATAAACGTTAATGCCCGAGTCAGTGGCCATGTCTGCAATCCTGGCTACTTCTGAGTTACAGATCAGGAGGATTGTGATATGATGTCAGCCTGGGATAAAAGTGTGACCTTCATCTGAACCACAAGTGTAGTATTGGTATGCTTACATCTCCAGCTACTTAAGTAAAAGAGCTCAGGATTTGTTTGGGGGCAATTTAACTTTTTGAACATTAAGTATAATTCAAATTTGACTCCCTTGTCTGTTTTATGGCTCTTAAAGATCTCTCAAACTGTGGGCTTTCTATTAACTAGTAGGCTAATGACTTAAAAAGAGACTTCTTTGAAGAGGAAATAAAAATGGCCAACAGACACATGAAGAAATGTTCAACATTTATGGCCATAAAAGAAATGCAAATCAAAGAACATTGAGATTCCACCTCACCCTAATTAGAATGGCCATTATCATGAAAATTAATCATAACAGATGCTGGCAGGCCTGTGGCCAAAAGGGAATTCTACCACACTGTCTGTGGGAGTGTAAACTTTCCCAACCACTCTGGAAAGCAGTGGGAAGCTTCTTCAAATGACTAAACATAGAGCTCCACTATTACCCAGCAATCCTACTCCTGGTATTTATAAATAATCACACATAAAGATATACTAAAGTTATAAGTACTATCATGTTCATTGCAGAATTACTTACCACAGCTAAGATATGGAAACAACCCAGATTCCAATCAGTAGACGAATGAATCAAGAAGATGTGATATATGTGCTTCTATCATAAAAACAACATTGCCCCTTTGTAGGGAAATGGAAAGACCTGGAAAAAAAATTATATTAAGAAAGCAAGCCAGGGTGGGTGGTGGGTGGGTGGGAGGGTAATGGGTACCAAGACATGTGAAAGGGTATCAATGTATGTGAATTAATGCACCTTCTATCTGACAAATATCATGTAACCCTTTTATTAATTACAATAAAAATATAAAAAGAAAGCAAGCCAGGCATAAAGAAATGTAGGCTTTATGGTTTCCCTCATTTGTAACAACTAGAATATTTCTGTGATATTCTTAGCAAAGGATTAGAATAGCCCAATTGCTAGGTGAATATGAACATATAATGAAGCATAGCAAAATGAACTCCAAGAATTCGAAATAAGAGGGTGTTTCTTTTTTTGTTCCAGTCCTGGGGCTTGAACTCAGGGCCTGGTCACTGTCCTTGGGTTTTCTCAAGGCCAGAGCTCTACCACTTGAGCCACAGCACCATTTCTGCCTTTTTTCTATGTATGTAGTACCAAGGAATGGAAACAGGTCCTTATACATGCTAGAGAAGCACTCTACCACTAGTCCAAACTCCTGGCCCATAAGAGATTTTATTATATGAAAAGTTTGCAGTTTCTTCTATTTTTACTTATAGTTTTCTGTATCCTTTGCCTTGTATATGAGTTCATCTGATCCACAGATGGGAAAGGGAATCACAGAAATAGCAGGTCAAAGAATGATCTAATGTAAGAATGATACTCACTAGACAATATGTTGCAAATGAACTTAACAACTTGGGGATAGTGAAGTGGGAAAAGGAGGGGGGAATGAGGGAGGAGGTATCAAGTGTTTAAAAGGAAATGTATTCATTATATTACCTATGTAACTGTAACCCCCTGCTTATCACCTTTACAACAAATAATACATTTAATAAAATAGAGCTCAGGGACAATGCCCAAATCCTAAGCCCTGGGACCAACACAACACACACACACACACACACACACACACACACACACACACACACACACACACACACACGGGGAGAGAGAGAGAGAGAGAGAGAGAGAGAGAGAGAGAGAGAGAGAGAGAGAGAGAGAGAGAGAGAGAGAGAAAGAGAATAAAAAATTATAAACTAAAAATTCTAAGACAAAAATGAGTAGCCAACAAACAAGAAAACATTGGGAACAGATAAGCAAAGAAACGATTCCTTTCATTTGTTTTCTATCAATAGACCTAAAATTGTCCATATTGTTAAGATTAAAGACCATTACACATGGTTCTGAAACTGGAATATTTCCTTTCCCTATCAGACTGCATTACTTTCTTTAAAGGGAAAACATTATGCTAGCTTCCATTTTCATTAAATGTTTATCTTCAATTTCAGTAAAATGGAAAGTAAAGCATGGCAGGTATCCTCAAATGTTTTTTTAAAAGTTAATGTTCTGTGAACATCAGCGTTCATTATCATTCTGTTTGCTGAAATACTTGAGCATGTCATTGGTGCTTTTACAATCTGAAAATAAATGAACACATGGGCAAAAATAACCCTGATTGAACTTGTATGGAATTTGTATTTAGTTCTATGGTTTCTGAGATTTGAGTTCAAGGCTTTTATATTTTGTGGCTATCACAGTGTTTAGTTTGTTTTTCTGATACAGGTTTGACTTACTTGCCCATTTTTGGTCATACTTCTCATTTGGTCCACCTGAATAAGAAAGGGAATCATTTACATATTGCCAGATAGACTTCATGTTATAGTGGTTTCAAAATGGCACAGTGGTTCAGAAAGGCTCATTAATCAAATTAAGATGTTCCAATAATACAATGTATTACACAAATTGACAGCATCGGGAGAAAGGCAAAGAGAAAGATACGGGGCAGGTTCATACCTTTTGGATATAGTACAAGTGGCGGAAGAATCACACTTCCTGAATTTGGGGTTGGCAATAGTTTCCTCTCCCTCTGCTCTATTGACCTTTCGTACTACAGGATTAAAGTTGAGAAAGAATAAATACATCTGATTGGACTGAAGGCTCTAGAAACCAAACACCAGACCAACAAACAAAATATCAAACAAACAACATATCAAATTAGTGATATTCTTACTCTTCTTGAAGTAGCTAACCAATCCTATATCTATATAGTTGTATTTACCATTGTGTCTCACAAGTGGAAGGACATAGTGCTGTATGTTTCCATCTTTTTTACTCTGCAACACCATGATGACTACCAGTGCTATTAACTGACTCTACAGAAACTTCACTTCTGCCCATAGTGGCAGAATGAATTATTGACAGGGTTAATCTTCTCTCAAATAATTTAGCCCTTCTACAATTTACAACAATAAGTTTCTCAAGTGTGTATTTACTACCAAATCCTCCCATTTTGGCTTTCATAAAAGCTCTAGGAGGCATTTGTTACCTTGTCCTGTCACTGTGTGTAGTGTTAACTATAATAGCAATGGTTTAATGTCATAAAGCATAGTGGAAAAGACTGCTGAGACTTGACTATAATCAATTTTCTCCAATTCTAGTTTAGATGAAAATTTATTGCTAAATCGTCTTTTCAAAAGCTGCTTTGGTTATTTAATATCGATTTCAAAATGATTAAGAAGTGGAATGCTATTGATTTTTAAATGAAAAAAGTCTCTATAATGAGAATAAGAACCAGATTGCAAAAAATTTAGATTATAGAAGTAGATTTTAATGGCCTCCACTAGCTTCTAGAGTTGAATTTGAAAGCTACATAATATACTACATTGCTCAAAATTAGGCTCAAAATTTTAACAAGGTATCAAGTCTAGTTTACTAAATATGGAACAAAAGACATATATAGATATAAATGCTAATATATATTAATTTTAAAGTATATAATATAGGTAGATTTAATGGTGGTTATCCAAGATTTATATCTAAAATCACAATCTCATTACTATAACTTAGAAAACTGTACAGAAGGAGGGGTTATCTGGAAGGAGCTCAGGTGTCCTAAATTAATTTTCCAGCCATGACCATGCCTGGTTTTCAGTGAGCTAACCTTGCATACACAGGCTTCCTTGATGCTTTAAACTCATTTCAAATTGCTTAGAGGGAAATACCAAAGAACTTCTGGGCTATGACTGTGGCTCAGTAGTAGACCAATTTGCTAGCATGGACAATGTTCTGGACAATGTGCTGCCCTATCATGGACAATGTGCTGCCCTATCATGAAAAGAACAAAGCAGGAAAGAAAATATAAAGAGAAATATAGCACCCTGTCCTATCAAGTTTTATTCATCCAGAATCAAACAAATATAAAGAGAAATATAGCACCCTGTCCTATCAAGTTTTATTCATCCAGAATCAAACAAATAACTTTTCTAGATAATCTATTTCATTATTAATAATTTCTATCATTCTAGAAGTTTCTTTGCCCCTCTGTTTTCAATAAAGCAGCTTTCAGAGCCATTATTTGCTCCATTGATTTCACATAAAACCTTTTCCATAAGAGCATGTCTGTACAATGTTCCAACCTTTTATTCCATTATAAAAGGTTTTTCATTCTGACTGCATTTATTTGTGTGGGCTATAATGTTTTATTTCTATTTTTCCCTTATGTGAACATTGGAGCTAGTACAAGAATGGTTTTCTCTTCTCCACTCCTATCTGCAATACTCCATTTCCTTAGCTGTCATTCAGAGTTTGCCTTTAAACAATTCAGTACTTCTCAAGTTGTTTGTTCATTTAGCCAAGGTCTTGCTACCTGTCTCAGCCTGACTTTGAATTCAGTAGATATCCCAGGTGACCTCAAATTCAAGATTCCCTTTGCCTCAGCATCCTGAGTGCTGGGATTACACCTACCTCAAAAATATAGATTCTTACCCTTGAGTAGATCTTTCACTGGTTACAAATTTCATAGCTACCTAGCAAGGAAAATACATTAACTTACATAAAATTTGGTCTCAATGTGTAATTGGGCATCTATTTCTTTGTAAAACTCAGCACTAGTAAATACCATCAGTGGAAATTTAACATTAGAGATATGGATGACCCCAAATAAGATCAAGATTAGAAAAGAAAGTAAAAATGAGATGCTAATTTTGTAATTTAAATTTATGCTGCCTCTACTTGAGGAAACGATAAGTATAGCTTGCCTTTGAGTTGTCCTCTGTTGGGTTATGTATTAAGGTTTTGAAAGAGAAAAGTAAGTCTCCTAGAGGTGTTGTGTACTGTTGGTAATGAAATTGACCATACTCAGTGTTTAGCTTTCAAAGGACAACAGCAATGGGGATCTCTACAATTGATAATTAACATTTCTCTACCAGGGCTTAACATCTTGGTCATCCTTGATTACCAATTCAAATGATGTGATTTTTCCTCTCAAAGGTGTTGTCTTCTCCTGTTCTTTCAGTTTGAAAACCAAGTACCTTTGGCATTCTTATAAAGTATTTGAAAAAGTATTTTGTTACCTGAGAATTGTTACTTATTAGCCAATTCCTGCAGCTTTACAACTGAGACTGTACTCATATGACCAATATAATTTTATTCACATGTTTACTTAAATATAACTAAAATATGAATAACAATAATGATGAATATAGTTCCAAACATAAGTTAATCTAATAGTTAATATTTTACTCTTAATATTACCTTCTTTGGGCCTCTTTTAAACACCACTGAAACCTTTCCAGGTTAGCAAGGCATTACATGTTTTATTATGCCGGATCTAATGTAAAGGAAACCCTGACAAAGATTGCAATGAGAGGAATAACTCAGAGACAGGAAATTATTTATATGAATGTGATGATTAGGTAATATATTTGTGAGTACACCAGAATTTAAGAACTAGGAAATAAAACAAAACCAAATAAAGAAATATTATCTATGAAAGACAGTTGGAAATTTTATTTTGACTTCAGTGAGTATTAAAATAAGAACATAAAATAATTGGAAGGGGGAATCTGTAAGAAATTCTCATCTTTACCCTATTGCTTCTTGGGGGTAGTACAGTACCTGAAGATGTTAAGGTAGACATTTAGTAAGTTCCTGGAACTTCTTTTCTATATCCAGGCATAGGAAGATTCTGTAGGTTAGTGCAGGCTCTCCATGACAAGGCTGAGAATTAGTATTGCAAAGAAAAGTGGGGCTCTACATGCATCACCCTCCTTGCTACAACAGCAGCTTTTTCCCTTCAGAGTCATTCTTGTGTGTTATTTTTCTGGAAAATACTTTACTGTGTGGGAGACATGCTGCCTATGACTCACTCATCAATGGGAGCGGCAGTGATCTTTGTGCTTTGGAAACTCAGACAGAGACAACTGCTCTCGGATATCAGTGAATAATATTCACAGTGACTTCTGAAAAAGTCAAGGGAGAAGAACAGGTAATTATTCTACAGCAGCTAGAACTAGGAGAGCAGAGGAGAGTATAGGGAAGTCTCAAGAAGATGCTGCTGGGGTGGGAACACAACCTAGTGGTAGAGTGCTCGACTAGCATGCATAAAGTCCTCCATTCAATTCCTCAGTACCATATACACAAAAAAACCCAGAAGTGGCACTGTGGTTCAAGTGGCAGAGTGATAACCTTGAGCAAAATTGTCCAAGGACAGTGCCCAAGCCCTGAATTCAGATCTGTAATCCTATCTATTCAGGAGATTGAGATCTGAGATGGTTGTTCAAAGCCAAGTGGGAAAGACAGGTATAAATCTAGAAGTAGATGTGTAACTCAAGTGATAGAGAATCAACTCTGAGTAAGAAAAAATCATTTAGAAGGCACAATGTCTAGGCCCCAAATACAAGCCCCAGAACTGGCACAAGCTAGTAGTAGTAGCAGCTGTTAGGGTCTGACCCATACTCCTTCAAGATATGTATATTTATTTATTTAGAAACTGGGTTTAAACTGGGAATGAACTCAGCTCCTCCTGCTGAATTGGCAGACAGCTAGTTTTGGTTTAATTTGTTTTTAGATATGGTGTCACAATTTTGCCCCATGTTAGACTTGATCCTGCTCCACTTACCTTTAATTCTCCAGTAAGTGAGACTACAAGTATAAACCACTATGACACATTTTGTTTAGTGTCTCTTAACTTTTTGACTAGGATGGCTTGGAACCATGATTCCCTACTTAGCTGGGAGGACAAGTTTCCTGAATCACATTTGCCTCTAATGTTAAAAATCTAATGCCCAGTACCTAAAACCTCATTGTCCAAGCAATTTCTCAGATCATAGATCATCAGAAGTTGTTTTATCTACATTTAGGAGGAAGTAAAAGTACCCTGGAATTTTCCTTTGCCCTGTCACATGCCACATAAAGGTCTCTATGAGATGATATGCAGTTGGAGCATCAGTTCCATTGTATTCCAGATATGTCGCCCATTCTTCACTGTATTCTAATGTCCCAGAGGCCATATGCACCAGGTTTATGACAGTCTTATGTGATGTAATAGCATCATTAGTCAAATAATCACCACAACAGGCACAGATTTGGGAAAGGTAGAGAAAAACTCTTAACTGCAGGAATACACTTAGCCTAAAAAAAGGAACTGAAAAAACCACTGAGAATTAAAAGTTCCATAAAATGTCAAATCAAAGACAAATACACAGACATAAATCACTTTCATACACACCGGAAGACACTGTTGAATTTAGAAAATTAAATCAGTAACTATATCAAATATGATAAAAAACTAAAAGGCACAACTCTAACAAGAAAACTGAAGAATGTCTATATATAAAACTGAACAAGATAACATTTTTGAAAAATATGGAGCAATATCCCATATTGCTGACAGAGAAAGTTAAAGGGTTTAAATTACATTTCAAACCCAACTTATTTAAAGATTATTACAATTTCAATCAAAATTCCACCTTTATAAATGGAAAGAATTATTTTAAAGTCTAGCTAAAAGAGTAAATAGACACAATTGGAAAATCACATGAAAAATATGAAAATGTCAAAACTTAATCATGAAGCTACAGTAATCAAGGTAGTTTGGAACTGGCAGAAGGATAGGCATCTATAGATCTGTAGATTGCAATAGGAAACCCAGAAGAAGATCTGTAAAAATATAGAAAACTAATTTTAATTTGTGTGTTTTACTAAAATAATTGTGGATTCATTTGTAGTTTAAGCAATAATATATTGAAGCCAGGCATGGTAGCTCATACCTATAATCCTAGATACTCAGGAGGATGGGATGGAGAAAATTGCAGTTTGAGTACAACCTGGCCAAAAGTCTCATGAGACTACTATCAAAATAAAAGTTGGTCTTTTGCGGCCTCATATATAAAATATATCAACAGCTCAAAAAATTGACTCACTCCAAAACTAATCTCCAAAGAAACAACCATCCCATTAAAAGATGGGCCAAAGACTTAAAAAGAGTCTTCTCTGAAGAAGAAATAAGAATGGCCTACAGACACAGGAAGAAATGCTCAACATCTCTGGCTATAAAAGAAATGCAAAATAAAACAACTCTAACATTCCACCTCACTCCAGTTTAAATGGCCAGGATCAAGAAATCTAATAACAGATGCTAGAGGGGATGTGGCCAGGAGGAATCACTACTACACTGTTGGTGGGAGTGCAAACTCATTCAACCACTATAGAAAGTAGTTTGGCAATTCCTCAAAAGACTAAACATAGAACTCCCCTATGACCCAGCAATTCCACTACTTGGCATTTACCCATTCGTCCAGAAACAAGGATATACTAAATCCACTAGCACAACGATGTTCATTGCAGAGTTCAGTCGTGGGACTTGAACTCTGGGCCTGGGTGCTGTTCCTGAGCTCTTCAGCTCCAGGCAACCTTTCTGCCACTTCAGCCACAATACCACTTCTGGTTTTCTGGTGATTAATTGGAGATAAGCGTCTCACAGTCTTTAGTTCCCCAGGATGGCTTTAAACTGTGGTCCTTAGATCTCAGCCTCCTGAGTAGCTACAGTTACAGGTATGAGCCATCAAGCCTGGCTAATTATACATAATTTGTCTTGGCCTTTGAAATTTTTTATATTTTTTCTTTTGAAAAGGTCTCTGTCTAGCTGAGAGAGTAGCCTTGACCTTTCTATAGAACTCAGACTGGACTCAAAATCTCTACTCTCCAGCCTCAATCCCCTGAGTTCTGGGATTACAAGTATGTACCACTATGAGTGGCATGCAATATTACTTTAGTCTATTTGCTTCATGTGAGGTTGCTGAGTTCCTAACACTTCTTGTGAGTGCTACCTGAAGAACTAGAAGGAATTTCTCCAGGTTGGATTCTCAGATGAAGCCCAGAGGGGAGGGCATTCTCAGGCCACAGAGACAAAAGGGTTTTTTGGGGGCATATGTTGTGACATGGATCCTTTTGTCAATGCCCCTAGCTAATTCAGTTTTAGCATACCAGTGAAGAAAATCCCAAGTCCAATGGAAAATAGAGGCTTCTTGGGCCTACACATTTGTAGTGAGCTTTAACTTGCTAGTTCTGTCTTACTGTCTCTCCATGGGAAAAGGGAGTTTGAACCTCTTTTGGCGAAGGAAAATACTTCCTCTGACAGCTCATTGTTAGCAGGCCTCCTGCCATGGGTAGTGCATAGATGCAAAGGTCTTCCATTCAATTCAGGCCTGTTTTCTTAGTCAGAACAGTAGACTACTAAGTCTTGATCAGAATCTTCAGATGAATGTATGCAAGCAGATTGCCTACTACTGTGTAATTTTCCAATGCTTGGGTTCCTAAGTAGTTTGCCTTCTTACCACCTTTCAGTACTCACTTTTAGTTGTCTCTTGCACAATTTCCAGAGTTTATATTTGTGGTTAGTAGGAATGAGTAGGCAGCAATGAATTTATGCTATCTTTTTTTTGATTTATGCTATCTTATCTAGAAAACTGATTTGAACAAAAATATGAGATCTGAGTCTCCAAAGAATGAATTATCATCTCATATTTTGTTCATGTAGATGACAACTAAAACAAAATAAAATGGAATTCTAGACATATAATTGACACTACAGGCATAACCAAAACTATAAAACACATTAGTTTATATTGGTAAAATTAAATGATTGGATAAATAAGGATTCCCCTGATAACTTGAGAATAACTTATGTCTGTGAAATCCTCCTTATGACTCTCCTCCCACTGAATCTGCAACCTCAAGTCTAATTGTGGGGAAATCACAGGAAACTCCAAAATCAGGGATAGTCTTTATAAAATAACTTTCTTAAAACTCTCAAGAGCTTATGAAGACAAGAAAAGACTATCAGACTACTATAGACCACAGAAAACTAACAAGTCATGAAAATTAGTTAAATATAGAATGCTGGATTGTATGGTGTAGCAGAACAAAGAGATGAGAGAAAAGAGTGAGTTTAGACTCATAAATTCTGGCCTGTTTCAGCAATGAGAATCTCCAGTAAATTAGCCCCAATGAATGTTAATTTAAACTATGAACTAGGTCTATTATTGAATATTTAACAATGAAAATTCTATAATTACCATTCTTTTTTGCCATATATTTTTATTGTAAATGATAAAAGGGTCACATTATATTCACCAGATAGAAGGTGCATTACTTCACATTTATTGATACCATTTCTCATGTGTTGGTCCCCATTTCCCTCCCCCCCACACCCACATATCATCTTGTTTTCTCCCCTTCCCTATCTAATTTCAAATAACCAATTACAAGTATATCCAATATATCAGATAACAAAGTGAGATACTGTAACAATATGAGATAACCAAAGGACAGCAAAAGAAATGAGAGATAACAGTACATTGAGGACAACAATCACTCATTATATGGCTTTTGTTTCTATATCCTAGAGGTCCTTTCATTTAGCGTCATACTATATGGACTTATGTATCTAGGTTATGCTCTATTACAAATCTCTGCTAGGAGAGCCCAAGGTTTCTACTGATTATGACAAATGAGGGAAACCATTGAACCTATGTTCCTTTAAGTCTGGCTTACTTCACTTAATATTTTTTCTAAGTCTTCCCATTTCCTTACAAATGGGGCAATGTTGCTCTTTATGACAGCTTCATAGAAATATATTGTGTATATAAACCACATCTTGTTGATCCACTCATCAACTGAGGGTCATCTGGGTTATTTCCATATCTTTGCTGTGGTAAATAGTGCTGCAGTGAACATTGTTGAGCTAGTGGATTTAGTATGCCCTTGTTTCTGGATGTTTGGGTAAATGCCAAGTAGTGGAATTGCTGGGTCATAGAGGAGCTCTATGTTTAGTCTTTTGAGGAACTGCCATACTGCTTTCCATAGTGGTTGAACGAGTTTGCATTCCCACCAATAGTGTAGTAGGGACCCCCCTGGCCACATCTCCTCCAGCATCTGTTGTTATTAGATTTCTTGATCCTGGACATTCTAACTGGAGTGAAGTGGAATCTTAGAGTTGTTTTGATTTGCATTTCTTTTATGACCAGAAATGTCAAGCATTTCTTCATGTGTCTATAGGCCATTCATTCTTATTTCTTCTTCAGAGAAGACTCTCTTTAAGTCTTTGGCCCATCTTTTACTAGGATAGTTGTTTCTTTGGAGATTAGTTTTGGAGTGATTCTATTTTTTGAGCTGTTGATATATTTTAGATATAAGGCCTTTGTCCGTTGTATGGTTGGTGAAGATCTTCTCCCATTCTGTAGACTGCCTAATTAATTTACTAGCTATGTTCTTCGCCATACAAAAGCTTCGCAGTTTAATGCAGTCCCTATTATCCAGGCTTTCTCTGATTTGTTGTGATTCTTGGTCATTATTAAGAAAGCTTCTACCTGTGCCAAGGAGGCCTAGTGTACCTCCTATTCCTTCTTGTAAAGTTTTCAGTGTATTTGCTTTTACCTCGAGGTCTTTGATCCATTCTAGTGTAGGGTGACAAAGAAGGGTCCAACTTTAGTTTTCTGCGGGTGCTTAACCAGTTCTGCCAGCACAACTTGTTGAAGAGGCTGTCTTTCTTCCATTCTATTTTTTGGCTCCCTTGTCAAAGATTAGGTGGCCATAGGTTTGTGGTTTAATGCCTGGGTCCTCATTTCTATTCCATTGGTCTTCAGTCCTGTTTTTGTGCCAGTACGAAGCTATTTTGATAATTATAGCTCTATAATAGAGTCTAAAGTTTGGAATTGAAATTCCTCCGGCGCTGTTCTTTCTGCTAGGAAGTGTTTTTGCTATACGGGGTCTTTTATTATTCCATGTGAAATTTTGGATTGCCTCTTCTATTTCTTTGAAGAAAGACATTGGGATATTGATGGGTATTGCATTGAATTTGTAGATAGCCCTTGGCAAGATTGTCATTTTCACAATGTTGACTCTTCCAATCCAGGAGCATGGGAGGTTTTTCCATTTCCTCAGTTCTGCTTTAATTTCCTTTTTCAGGGATTAAAGTTTTCATCAAAAAGTTCCTTTACATTCTTAGTTATGTTATTTCCTAGGTATGCATATGTTCAACCAGCTTTATATCCCTGCGATGAATCCTGTTTGATTATACTGTATAATTTTTTGATGAGTTGTTGTAGACGGTTGGACAGTATTTGTTGAGAAGTTTTCCATCGATGTTCAGCAAAGAAATAAGTCTATAGTTCTTTTCTTTGATGAATCTCTGTCTGGTTTGGGGATGAGGGTTATACTGGCTTCATAGAATGAGTTTGGTAAAGAGCCTTCATTTTCAATTTCGTTGAAGAGCTTGAGGAGTATTGGTGTGAGCTCTGCTTTGAAGACCTTATAGTATTCAGCTGTGAATCCATCTAGCCCTGGGCTTACTTAGGTAGAACTTCTCTTATTGCCATTTCTATTTCAGTTCTTGAAATAGGCCTGTTTAGTTGGGTTTGTTCTTCTTAGTTCAGTGTGGGTATGTTAATCTTAGCTAGAAATTCATCCATTTCTTCTAAAATTTGTTGGCATAAAGGTTTGAGAAGTATTCCCACATGATGCTCTGGATCATGGTAATTTCTGTCATGATATTACCATTTTCGTCTGTGATCTTGTTTATTTCAGTGTCCTCCCTTCTTTTTTTGGTAAGATTTGCTAAGGGACTGTCAATTTTGTTAATTTTTTCAAAGAACCAACTCCTTGTTTTGTTGATCCTTTCAATAGGTTTTTTTGGATTCCAATTCATTTAATTCTGCTTTGATTTTAATAATTTGCTTCCTTCTACTGGGATTGGGGTTCGTTTGTTGCTCTTTTTCCAGGAGCTTAAGGTGACACATTAAATTGTTGGTTTGAGATTTTTCGAATTTGTTATTGTAGGCACTCAGAGCTATAAATTTTCCTCTGAGTACTGCATTTGCTGTGTCCCAAAGGAGCTGGTATTTTGTGTGCTCCTTTTTGTTAAATTTCATAAACTATTGGATTTCTGTTCTGATCTCTTCGATGACCCATTGGTGATTCAAAAATGTTCAATCTCTATGAGTTACAGGGTTTTCATTGGTAGAGATTGGTCTTTAGTTCCGATTTGATGCCCGTGGGGTCTGAGAGAGTGCAGTGAATAATTTCAGTGTTTCTGAATCTGTCCAGGTTTGTTTTATGGCCTAAGATGTGGTCTATTTTGGAAAACGTTCCATGTGCTGCTGATAAAATGCATATTGTGTTGTTGCTGGGTGGAGTAATCTGCAGATGTCTGTTAGATCTAGTTTCTCTATACAGTTGTTCAAATCTAAAGTTTCTCTGTTGAGTTTTTGTCTGGTTGATCTCTCCATAGGTGAGAGTGGTGTGTTATGTCACCAACAATCAGTGTGTTTCTATCTATGTGTGGTTTCAGTGAAAGTAAAGTTTACTTGATGAATTTCAGAGGATTTCTGGGATTAGGTCTGTAGGTATTTAGGATGGTTATGTCCTCCTGGAAGAGAGATCCCTTTATTAGTATGTAGTAACCTTCTTTGTATTTTCTCACTAATTTTAATTTGAAGTCTCTTTTATCTGATATGAGGATGGCAACTCCAGCCTGTTTATGGGGGCAATTAGCTTGATAGAGTTTATTCCAACCTCTCACTTTCAAAAAATGTTTGTTTTTTTTGGGTAAGATGTGTCTCTTGAAGACAGCAGAAAGGTGGATCCTTGATCCATCTAGATAGTCTAGCTTTTTGATCAAACTACATAGTCTGTGTCATTTAATTGAAGAGTTAAGTCCATTCATATTGAGAGTCAGGATTTAGAAATATTTATTAGTTCCCACCATTTTTAAAAGCTTTCACTGTGGCCTGTGTCTTGACAGTTCTTGTGGTATTTAGATGGTATGAGTTTTAGGTGCCATGTCTTTCTCTATATTACATTTGTGCTAGTTTTCTATGTGTAGAACGTATTTGAGAATTTTCTGTATTATTGGTTTGGTTGCTACATAATGTTGAAGCTTTTCCCTGGAATGTAATGTGCAATAGAGCAAAACCTAGATACATAAGACTATATAGTATGACGCTAAATGAAAGAACCTCTAGGATATAGAAACAAAAGCCATATAATGAGTGATTGTTGTCCTTGATATAAGTTATCTCTCATCTCTTTTGCTTTCCCTTGGTTATCTCATATTGTTACAGTGTTTCACATTGTTATCTGATATGTTGGATATATGCGTATTTGGTTATTTGAAATTGGATAGGAAAGGGGGGAAAACAAGATGAGGCTGGGGGTGGGGGGGGGGAGGGAAATGAGGACCAAAACATGAGAAAGGGTGTCAATATATATGAAGTAATGCACCTTCCATCTGGTGAATGTAATGTAACCCTTCTATTAATTACAATAAAAAATATAGGGGAAAAAAGACTCAGGGCAGTTAAGTACAAATAGCACATAACAAAGGCAACAATGTAAATTACTGTGCACTTAAAAGGCAGACAACTATGGCCATTAGATGAACAAGCTTATAAACTGATTTCTCTTGATCTCCTAGATCTGGTTAATTTTGAAAGAGCAAGCAAAAATGTGGCTCTATTTAGGGGGGACCAATACAGGAGAAAGTGTATCAATGTATGTGAAGTAATGCACAGTCTATCTGGCAAATATAATGTAACCCTTCTATTAATTACAATAAAAATTATATGGAAAAAAAAGAAGTGGAAACTTCTTGGATGTACTCACAAATTGCTGGATTTTCCGGTTGCGTGAAGCTGGCAGGTCGGTGCACGGCCGAGTGTAGGCTCTGGGCTCTCGCAGGCTCTGTGTGGCTCTGTCTGCAGCAGGCAGGTCTGCGCTGCCAAGAAGTGCTGCCTGCTCCGAGGCTTTAGTCTTTTGCTCATAGGCTTGCACTTTACCACTTGAAAGATAACTTTATTTCTTTGTCTTTGTTGGTTAGTTGACAATATCTGATGTATTTTGAGAATGTTATATGTATTACTGAGAAGAAAGTATGTTTAGCAGCTGTTGGATGGAATATTTAATTTTAAAAAATTTTTAAAATTCTGTCTTCTCGTGCTGGTATTCTGCCTTTTTCCTCTCTGACTGAGATCCCTGTGGCGCTAAAGCTTACTTACGCTCAATTTTTGGTAAAGAACTGTCCCCTAAGCTGCCAGAACTTGTATCTTGGCGGGAGCTCAGAATGACTCACAATGAACAGCCGCCATCTTCCACCGATCTCCTTATAATTATCATTCTTAAATGATTCATATGTCAAAGGTATTAACTAAAAATACAATTTATATTACTTGAATGAAATAGAATATTTCCACTGCCTCCAAAGAAGAAAATATTCACCTTGTTTTTAGAATGGTATCTTATCTCTTTTTCTCATTTTCTTTCTCTCTAGGGAAGTTTCTCATTTTCTTTTCATATACCTCTTGTTTTCTCTATTTCCTGTTGTGTTGGCTCTCTTGTACATTCTCCTCTGCCTTATAACCTCATTTTATTTATTAGATGGGTGACTTTCTCTAGAATTACATAAATAGTGTAATGACTGAAGATTTTTTAGCCTCTCATTTGCTTCTCTGAACTCACAATCACATTATCAAAGACCGCTGACACAGGGATGTTATTATCTGCAGAGAAAGCTAAGAGAGTCCTGGAAATCACAATCATATTTCTTTGTATTCCAACTACTTACAAAGAATGCAAATGGATGTTTGGTAAATGAAAAAATAAATTCGTCATATATTCAAATTTGTTTGCTAGCCGTCTAGTAGAGGGAATAGCTAGAAAGGCTTGAAGTTAGTGGAAGCTTTTTGTATTTGCTTATTGCCTGCTGTGATTTTCTTTGTTATATCTTTTTCTTCGATGAAATTAGCAGCGAGGTGTTTCTGACAAAGCGCCTGTTTCTCAGTTATATGATGCAATGTAATACCTGGTAAGCACTGTTTAGCCTTTGGTTTCCAGACTCCTATTCTTTGTTAGACACATTCTTAGAGATTAGAGACTAAGACTTTATTTTTTTCCTTTGTAACAAACTGGAAACTTCAATTCAATGACAATTAAAAGTATATAAATTTAATCTTGAGAATCTGCTGGCCACTTCATCATTAAGTACTGCAAAATTGTTCCAGGAAGCAAAGTTGTTTGTGATTCTCTTCCAAAGTAAAGGCCAAGTATATTTGTGCGTGCTACCTGAAGGGCTTCTCATAGTAGTTTAAATGGAGAATTGAGTCATCAAATTATTTCAAGTAAGCACAAATATTATCCCCAAAAAGGAGCATGAGCCACTGTAGTCATGACTGTATTCTCAATGCCAATGAGTTCATTATGTAATTACCTTTGGTATGTAAGGAAAAGACAAAAATGTAACTAGTAAACTTGCAGTAGCACATTTTCAGTTTTAGCACTGTTTTTTTCAGTGCTTAGGAATAAATTCACAGGCTCTTGGCAACTTCTCTACCAAATAAGCTACACCCCTTGCCCATATTTTTAATTTTTCAAAGGTTTAGTGATTTAAATTTTGAACTGTGTTAAAATTAAAATAATATTAGTAAGTATAGCAATGAAACCTGATTCATCACTCTCACTATCAAAACCTTGAACACTAAATAAAAAGTATGAACCAGTCAAATATATCCTTTTTTTATCAGAACTAACATAATCAGTTTAGATTTGGAATAGTATCTTTGATCATAGAAAGCTAATATTTTTGAGTTTTTTGTTTGGTAGCTTTGCACTTAGTATATAATTTGTTATTATTTAGTACTTTTTAAACTTTACTAGCCACACACATTTTAGAAGGATTTTTAATAATAAATGAAATTAATGCTATACGCATCATTCTAAGATGTCACAACACTGAGAAGATTAAGGATCACAGTGGGTAGATAAATCCATGAATGACACAATCACTGATTTCACTGAGAGACCATATTTGAAACTAGACAGGGACTGACTTTAACAGACTAAGAAGTAGGAGAATAGTGACAGGGAATTAATTAATCCATCATCCTTATAAAGAGAAGATAGGAATACTGAGAACAGAGAGCCTGGGAAGAATGACATTACAGAAACCTTGACACAAGGTGATTGACATTTGACCTAAGGTAATCACAAAGATATTGAGGTGAGAAAGACATTTCAAACTAATATAAAGCATAACACAGACATTCAACTATGAAGCCACCTGAATGCAAACACAATGACTCTGATTTGAGTGTTAGCTTTCTTTTCTACAGATCATGGCATCATCTTGGAGTCACAGTAAGACTTTAGAACCAAAGGCTTAGGGATTTAGTGATAAATCTGATCTCTTTCTATTGGGCATTTATATATTCTCTTTGGTCTCATTTACCTTGTCTATTATTGAAATTTTCTAGCTAGAAGAATGATTTTCAAATACCACTCCACTGATACCCCCAGAAATAGAACTGGAATAACTTTTTCTAAGACTTTATGTTTTGCACAAGACTTACAAATTCAGACATTAGAAAATAGCAGTTTAACAAAAGTTTCTACAAATATCTACAATAAAATCTACACATTCCATTCCAAGGGAAGTGAAGGAATATCTTTATACAAGAATGTTTATATTTGGTTAATTTATAATAATCCCCAATGGAGACAACCAAAATATACACTAAGAGATGAATGAATGAATTGGTATATCAATAAAAAAGTATAGCATTCGCCAGTAAGAAGAAACATATAAACACAAAATATTGGTGGATAGAAACAAATATGCATGGTAAAAAATGAAGTCTAATAACAACAGATGCTGGTGGGGATGTGGCCAGGAGGGATTGTGACTGCACTATTGGTAGGAGTGCATACCACTCTGGAAAGCAGTATAGCGATTCCTCAAAAGACTATGTTTAGGAGTTTGGCCTAGTTTGGCCCAGGTTTGATTCCTTGGTACCACACACATAGAAAAAGCCAGAAATGTTGCTCAAGCTCAAGTGGAAGAACTGTAGCCCTGAGAAAGCCTAAGGATAGTGCTCAGGACCTGAATCCAAGCCCCAGGATTGGCAAAAACATAGAGCTCCCCACTGATCCAGAAATTCCACTGCATGGCATTTACCCAAATGTCCAGAAACAAGGATATACTAAAGCTCTTAACACAACGATGTCCAGTGCAGCATCATTTACCATAGCTAAGATATGAAACCAACCCAAATGCCCCTTAGTAGATGAATGGATCAAGAAGATGTGGTATTTATACACAATGGAATTCTATGCTGCCATCAAAAAGAATGACATTGTCCCATTTGTAAGGAAATAGAAAGACTTGGAAAAAAATCATATCAAGTGAAGTAAGCCAGATCCAAAGGAACATAGGCTCCATGATTTCTCTCATTTGTAATAATTAGTACACATCTAGGATTCACCCAGCAGATCACACTACCTCAAAATCTATGTACATATGGTCATACAGGATAAGACTAAATGAAATGAACTCTAGAATATGGAAACAAGAGATTTATCTTAGTAATTTTTGTTCTTAATATACTATGTGAAGTTATTTATTTTCTCTTTTTTCCCTTTATGGTTAATCTCTTGTGGTTACTGTATCTGACTTTGTAACATGGTTTATTGTATATATGTTTAGTTTATTTGAAATATGGAAGTAAAGGGGGAAAACAAGATGATTAGAAGGGGAAGGAGGGAAAGGGAGACAAAAACATGAGAAGGGGTATCAAGGTTCGAATAGTAATGCACCCACTACCTGGCCAATGTAACTGTAACCCCTCTATACATTATCCTGACAATAAATTACAATAAAAGAGTATTTATTGTATAATTCAATTAAAATATAAAATGTTCTACAGTTCCAGAAATTAGACTAGTGCTGGCTTCAGAATGTGTAAGGAGAAACAGTGAGTCCAGCAAAGAATTATGAAGAAGTAACAGAAAACTTTGGAGTTGATTCACGTACTGATAGTCAAAGAATGATACTGATTTCAAAGAAAAAAATATAGTCCTTATTACATTTTTAAATGACTAATAGCTGGCTGAGCTTCTTTCCGATAGGACATAGTAACCTTTATCAGGACATAATTTCATGGAATAGTGACATCAGACAAGAACTACTCATGATTTCGATGAAACAGACAATTTACATTCTTTATAGTCATACCTAGAGAATAAAACCGAACTTTAGCCAATCACAGAATGCCCACATACGTTTTTCTCAGCATGAGTAATAACTGTTCCTATTCAAAGATATTCTGTTCTCATTTATTCCCTCTATTTCCCTAGTAAAAAAATAGGATAATCAATCACCTAAGTACCCCTAAATTCCCAGCTGCTGTCAGTTTAAAACACTCTTGCCTCTGGAACCTTCCCACCCAAAATCTTATCACAAACCACAAACCTCAAATAAATTCCCACTCCTCACACTTCTTTCATGATTATATTGTTGTGCCTGTATGTGTTTGAGTATGAGGGCCCTGGTGCTTAAAATCCGGGCCCAGGCACTGGAGCTACAATTCCACATTCACCTATTTTGGTAGTTCTTTTTTTTCTCATATATTTTTTATTTTAATTAATAGAAGGGTTACATTATATTCACCAGATAGAGGGTGCATTACTTCACATACATTGATACCCTTTTTCATGTAAATTTTGTTAAGTTCTAAATCAGCTTATTTAACCATTCTTAGACCTTTCCTGTGCTCCAGATATTCTACTTTTTAAAGCCTGTCCATAAACATCTCTGAATTGTTTTATGCTTTGATACAATTATTTTATTTTATATAGGATATAATAAATATCATAAGTACTTGACATTTTACAATAAATCCTTCTTTTGTTTGTAGTTCATTCATCACATTGTGCACACAATGTCATGATCTAATTCCAAAGCATTTTTATCCCTTCTTCAAGAAATTGGCACTTATTTTCAGGAGCGCTCCCTTATCCTCTCCTCAATATAAGTAGAAAATGATCATCTATTTCTAATGTTATGTACAGTAAATGCAGAAAGGATTATACAATAAAATACATGGCTTTCTGTAACATTTTTTAAATTTACATGAGTGCATATGTTGTTTTACGTGTCAGAAAATTTTATATGGCTAAATAATACATCTTTAGATACACACACACACACACACACACACACACACACACACATATATATATATATTTACTGCCAATTTATTGAAGAAAATTTGGTTTATTACAACTTTTTGGTTAATATAAATGCCAATGGCACATTTACTTTTTCTTTTTTTCATTCCACTGTCAGGTTTTTTTAAATTATTTTTTATTGTGATTAATAGAAGGGTTACATTATATTCACCAGACAGAAGGTGAATAACTTCACAAACATTGATACCCTTTCTCATGACATGGTCCCCATTTCCCTCCAACACTCCCCCCACTTATCTTGATTTCCCCCCTTCCCTATCCAATTTCAAATAACCAATTAAGCATATATAAAATATACCAGATAACAAGGTGAAAAATTGTAACAATATGAGATAACCAAGGGATGGCAAAAGAGATGAGAGAGAACATAGTACATTAAGAACAACATTCACTCATTACATGGCTTTTGTTTCTTTATCCTGGAGGTCCTTACATTTAGCGTCGTACTTAATGTCTCTAGATTTTGTTCTGTTGTAAATCTCTACTAGGAGTGCTCAAGGTTTCTAATGATTATGACAAATGAGGGAAACCATTGAGCCTATGTTCCTCTGAGTCTGGCTTACTTCACTTAATATGATTTTTTCTAAGTCTTTCCATTTCCTTACAAATAGGGGGATGCTGTTCTTTCTGACAGGAGCATAGAATTCCATTATATACAAATACCACAAATTGTTGATCCATTCATCAATGGAGGGACATCTGGGTTAGTCCCATAACTTTGCTATGGTAAACAGTGCTGCAATGAACATCATTATGCTAGTGGATTTAGTATGCCCTTGAAGAAATGGATGAATTTCTAGCCAATATTAACATACCCACACTGAACCAAGAAGACCTAATCCAACTAAACAGGCCCATTTCAAGAACTGAAATAGAAATGGCAATAAGAGACCTTCCACCTAAGAAAAGCCCAGGGCCAGATGGATTCACAGATGAATTCTATAAGGTCTTCAAAGCAAGCTCACACCAATACGCCTCAAGCTCTTCAATGAAACTAAAAATGAAGGCTCTTTGCCAAACTCATTCTACGAAGCCACTATAACCCTCATCCCCAAACCAGACAGAGATTCAACAAAGAAAGAGAACTATAGACCCAACTCTTTGATGAATATTGATGCAAAACTTCTCAACAAAATACTGGCCAACCGTCTACAACAACTCATCAAAAAAATTATACACTATGATCAAACAGGATTCATCACAGGGAGGCAAAGCTGGTTCAACATATGCAAATCAATTAATATAATCCAACATATTAACAGGAGAAAGGACAAAAATCACATGATTGTCTCAATAGATGCAGAAAAGACATTTGAAAAGATTCAACACCCCTTTATGCTAAAAGCTAAAACTAGGAATCCATGGAACATTCTTCAGTATAATAAAGGCTGTGTGTGACAAACCCACAGCTAGTATTATACTTAATGGCGAAAAGCTAAAGCCATTCTCTCCAAAAATCAGGAACGAGATAAGGATGCCCACTCTCTCCAATCCTCTTTTGTTTTTCATATATTATTTATTGTAATTAATAAAAGGGTTACATCATATTTGCCAGATAGAAGTTACATTAATTCACATACATTGATACCCTTTCTCGTGTCTTGGTCTCCATTTCCCTCCCCCCATCCCCACCCCTTATCTTGTTTCCCCCTTCCCTATCCAATTTCAAATAACCAAATACAAATATATCCAATATATAAGATAACAAAGTAAGACACTGTAACAATATGAGATAATCAAGGGACAGCAAAAGAGATGAGAGATAACAATACATTAAGGAGAACAATCACTCATTATATGGCTTTTGTTTCTATATCCTAGAGGTCCTTTCATTTAGTGTCTACTATATGGCCTTATGTATCTAGGTTTTGCTCTATTGCAAATCTCTGCTAGGAGAGACCAAGGTTTCTACTGATTATGACAAATGAGGGAAACCATTGAGCCTATCTTCCTTTGATTCTGGCTTACTTCACTCCTCTTTAACATATTATTAGAATTCCTAGCCAGAGCAATAAGGCAAGAAGTAAGCATAAAGGGGATCCAAATAGGGAAAGAGGAAGTAAAACTTTCCCTCTTTGCAGATGACATGACTCTGTATATAAAGAATCCTATTGACTCCACTCCCAAGCTCCTTGAGCTGATTCAAAACTTTGGAAAGGTAGCAGGATATAAAATTAACCCTCAAAAATCAACTGCATTCCTCTATGGCAACAGTGAGAGGAATGAAGCAACAATCAGGAAATTAACTACTCTTGCAATAGCCTCAAAGAAAATAAAGTACCTAGGAATTATCTTAACTAAGCATGTAAAGGACCTTTTTGATGAAAACTTTAAAACCCTGAAAAAGGAAATTAAAGCAGAACTGAGGAAATGGAAAAGCCTCCCATGGTCCTGGATTGGAAGAATTAACATCGTGAAAATGGCAATCTTGCCAAGGCCCATCTACACATTCAACACAATACCCGTCAATATACCAATGTCATTCGTTAAAGAAATAGAAGAGGCAATCCAAAATTTCACATGGAATAATAAAAGACCCCGTATGGCAAAAAAAACTTCTTAGCAGAAAGAACAGCGCAAGAAGAATTTCTATACAAAACTTTAGACTCTATTACAGAGCAATAATTATAAAAACAGCTTTGTAATGGCACAAGAACAGGCCTGAAGACGAATGGAATAGAACTGCGGACCCAGATATCAACCCACAGACCTATGGACACCTAATCTTTGACAAGGGAGCCAAAAAAATAGAATGGAAGAAAGACAGCCTTTTCAACAAGTGGTGCTGGCAGAACTGGTTAAGCACCTGCAGAAAACTAAAGTTGGATCCTTCTTTTTCACCGTGCACTAGAATTAACTCCAAATGGATCAAAGACCTGGAGGTAAAAGCTGACACATGGAAAACTTTACAAGAAGGAATAGGAGATACACTAGGCCTCCTTGGCACAGGTAGAAACTTTCTCAATAAGGACCAAGAATCACAACAAATCAGAGAAAAGCTGGATAAGTGGGACTGCATTAAACTGCAGAGCATCTGTATGGCAAAGGACATAGCTAGTAAATTAATTAGGAAGCCTACAGAATTGGAGAAGATCTTCACTAACCACACAACGGACAAAGGCCTCATATCTAAAATATATCAAAAGCTCAAAAAATTGAATCACTCCAAAACTAATCTCCAAATAACAACCATCCCATTTAAAGATGGGCCAAAGACTTTAAGAGAGTCTTCTCTGAAGAAGAAACAAAAATGGCCTATAGACACATTA
This sequence comes from Megascapheus bottae, assembly GCF_031878675.1. NCBI lineage: Eukaryota > Metazoa > Chordata > Mammalia > Rodentia > Geomyidae > Megascapheus > Megascapheus bottae. The sequence goes on from NC_143547.1 coordinate 25,260,107, forward strand.
AGAAATGCTCGACATCTCTGGTCATAAAAAATGCAAATCAAAACAACTCTAAGATTCCACCTCACTCCAGTTAGAATGGCCAGGATCAAGAAATCTAATAACAACAGATGCTGGAGGGGATGTGGCCAGGAGGGATCATTACTACACTGTGGGTGGGAGTGCAAACTCGTTCAACCACTATGGAAAGCAGTATGGCACTTCCTCAAAAGACTAAAAATAGAGCTTCCGTATGACCCAGCAATTCCACTACTTGGTATTTACCCAACCATACAGAAACAAGGGCATACTAAATCCTCTTTTGGTAGTTAATTGAAGGTAGTCTTACAGACTTTCCTGCCTATGCTGGCTGCCAAATGTGATTTTCAGATCTCAGCCTTCTGAGTAGCTAGGATGAAAATCACTAGCCACTGGTACCTGGACCCTTGATGAACTTCAGCTGATGGAAAAAAAGAAAATGTTGAGAATATTCTGAAATGTGAGCCACCATCCTCATTGTCTCTGTGACTGAGAACCTTTCTGGAAACCATGAAATTAGAAGTGGTTTAAGGACTACAAAACTTCATATTTTTATAGTGCTCCTCATGGTAATATTGATTTGGTGGATAATGATATACTTTACTCAGTTTCATAATTAGTTACCTTCTTGAAAGAACGGGAATTTCTGTTTTAGCAATCAACACAGAATGGAGGCTGGTATTTTTACAGAAAAATCATTTTGACCTCTCTATAAGTTCTGTATTTTTCTCAGTGCTCTCCATTTTCCTCTGTGCTTGGTCAGTGGCACTGGGGAGAGCAGCTCCATTTTTGCTGACTTAGAAGAGATTTATCATGAATGTGCTTTCCTTAGCTTCCTACTAATAAATTCTCTTCCCTTGCTATTTTCCTGAGTTATTTCTGTTCCTGGATTTGGATCTTGAATAAGCAGACAGGGAAGGCACTAAGATGAAGGGCAGCCTTGGATATTTAGAAGGATTTCTACAGTGAAAGAGCTGATGATGGAAATCTAGATAGGACAAAAATCATTTAATTCATGCAAAGACATCTTTAAATCATTAAATGAACCTAATAGTCAAGTGTATTATTTTGTAATTGCTAACATATACATAAACAATTTTAAATAATTACTTAATCTGCCTTGTCATTTTATAGAGTTCAAAGGAATAATTTTACATAACATGTTTAAACATGTATAATGTCACAGAAAACTAAAATGCTAACAGCCTTGCAACTACCAAAATGACTTCTTTTGGGATGTCAATTTTTTTGCCAGTCCTGGGCTTGAACTCAGGGCCTGAGTACTGTCCTTGGGCTTTCTCAAGGCTAGAGCCCTACCACTTGAGCCACAGCACCACATCCGGCTTTTTCTATGTATGTGGTACCAAAGAATCGAACCTGGGTTTTCATACATGTTAGGGAAGCACTGTACTATTAGGCCAAACTCCTGGCCCTGGGATTCCAATTTTTAAAAATTATCTCTAAGTGATTATACGAAGGAGTTGCCTATTAACCAAGCCCTTGATTAATACAGTGCATCTTGATCAACATCACTCCTGTCAACATTCTCATTCATCCTTCCCCTACCTATCTCTTTCCTTGAACTTCTTAATTTTTCAGGATTTTTATTGAATTTTTGATTTGTATTGTTCTCCTCTTCTCTTCAATTATATACCCTTGTACATTTTACCTTACCCTTTTACTTATATAATCCTGACAATGTGAATACTAGGATCTTGCTGGGGCAAGATGGGCAGGAAGCAAATCCTGAAGGCTGCAGTGGGGTCAGGACTCAAAAGTCCAGGAAAGAATAATTTGAACCCCATATGCAGTAAGAAAGTTCCCAAAGAGTTTGCCTTTACCATGACTTCTCAAACTTTTAAGCATTTTCCATATTATCTCATTGAAATTCTTTAAAAAATCCAGCGAAGTGAGTCCATTTGGTAAAATATACAACATGAAAATAGGTAAGACCAGGAGTGTGTAGTCAAGAGGCTAATGTTATCTTATTAGCTATACTAACTTTTGACAACTTAAAGCAGTTCTTTAAACATTTTCTGTAAAGGTACCTGTTTCAAATGATAACTGTGAAGATATCATATGATAATGGATCTTCCACATTGTGAAAAGTTTAGCTAGTATTGTGAGAAAGACTACTATTCTGGGAAAAACATCACAATTACCTTCTAGCTTTACACAGTCTTTTTTGTGATTTCAAAGTAATATATATATATATATTTTTTCAAGAATGAAGTACTACTAAAAACTTTTTAACAGCCTCACCCTTTCTATATATATTGGCTCTCTCTAAAGGGAACAAGTGAGCTCCAGTTAATTTTAGTTTTAATTTACACTTTCCTTATTTGCATATTGTACTATTAATTTTTCTCCATTAAAAAATCACATATCATTTTCTCAAGATAAATGATTTAGATCTTGACAGTGACTGAAAGGTCCATGTATTATAAGTTTAGGCATTGGGGAGGAAGATGGTGGAAACAGAACAGGAAACAACCTAAGATCTCTGACCAAACAGAGTTTTAAGGTTCCATTAGATACTCCCCATCTACAAAGTCGCATCAAGTAAGCTATAATTCCACAGAGATACACACCAAAAAAGAAGATTAAAAACCAATTGCAGCAGTAAGGAGAGCCTGGAATGAGATATACCACACCTTAAAGGCAAACAAATACCAACCAAGATTAGTGTACCCAGCAAAGCTCTCCTTCCTAACCAAGGGACAAATAAAAACTTTACACAACAGGGAAATATTGAAATAATTTATCTCCACCAAACCAGCAATTCAGAAGACACTTAAAGATGTACTATATTAGAAAACCAAACTAGGCACTGGTGGCTCACTACTATAATCCTAGCTACTCAGGAGGTTGAGATCAGAGGATCATGGTTCAAAACCAGCCTGGGCATGAAAGACTGTGAGACCCTTATCTCCAGTTAACCTTGAGAAAACCAAAAGTGGTACTGTGGCTCAAGCGGTAGATTGCTAGCCTTTAGGTGAAGAGCTCAGGTATAGCGCCAAGACCCAGAGTTCAAGCCATATGACTGACAAAAAAGAAAAGAAAGAAAAAAATGAAAAAGAAAACAAAAAAGGACATGATAGTGGCAGGGAAATAGCCCCTTACCAGAGAACCAGATATAATAAGAAATGATGAGGCACAGTCCCTAAGAAACCTGATAACATGGCAAGAATTACAAAACAGTTCTAAATACCAATTCTGAATATTATCGGACTTAACATTCCAATTAAGGGACATAGATTGACTAATTGGATCAAAAAGAAAGAACAATCCATCTGCGATTCTAAAGAAACACATCTTGTACATAAAACCAAATATATTCTGAAAACCAATGACCGGAATAAAATATTTTAGGCAAATAGGCCCCATAAACAGGCAATACTAATCATACCAAATACATACTAAACCAATAAATAGTAAAATAGACTTCAAATTAAAATTAGGGAAAAGAGACAATGAAAGGCATTGCATACTAATAAAGAGATCTCTGCCCAAAATAAAAGATATAACAACACCAAGTCTCTATACACCAAATGCTGGACTACCCAACTTCATCAAGTAAACTCAACCTAAAACACATGAAGATATATCACAGTTGGCTCTTGTTAGGTCATTCTAGTACAAAATCAACAGCTAAACCTAGACCAAAATAATTGCATTGACTAACAAGACTTAACAGACATCTACAGAACATTTCACCCAACAGCATTAGAATATACATTCTTCTTAGCAGATCATGACATATACTCCAAAATAGATACTATTTTAGATTACAAAGCAAATCTGTACAAATTCAGAAAAAATTGAACTTATTCCTTGCATTCTGTTAGAGTACAATGAACTAAAATTAGACTCAAGACCAAGAGCAATACCGCAAAATTCTCTCATTTGTGGAGATTGAACAGCACATTATTGGATCATTGAAGTGGATCACTGAAGAGATCAGAGAGGAAATTCAAATATTTATGGAATTTAACACAAATGACCACACAAATTACCAGCTCCTTTGGGACACGGCAAAGGCAGTATGCAGACGAAAATGTATAGCTCAGAGTGCCTATATAAACAAACTGGAATTGCTGGCTGATAGGGATGATGCATACTTGAGCTGATCCAAAATTTTAGCAAAGGAGCAGGGTACAAAATTAACCCACAAAATCAGTAGCTTTTCTCTATGCCAACAATGAGAAAGGCAAAGCTGAAACAAGGAATGCAATTCCTTTTGTAATAGCCTCAAATAAAATACTAGGAATTAACTTATGCAGACTTGAAAGACCTTTATGATGAAAACCTGAAAAAGAAAATTAAAGAATTTTGAATTAAAGCAATTCAAAAATGCATATGAAATAATAGAAGCCCCACGAATAAAAACAGGTTGGCACTAGCACAAGAACTGGCCTGAGGACCAATGAAATGGAAGAGCCATAAGGTGAACTAATTCAGCAGAAGTACTCACTAGATAAGATGGTGAAAATGAATTATACAGCTTGTGGGAGCGGGGAGTCGAGAGGGAAAAGTCTGAGAGAAAACACAGGAACAGGTGACACTTCCAAAAGAAAATTTCTCATTACCTGATTTATGTAATTGCAACCCCTCTGTATATCATCTTTACAATAAAAATTAATTAAAATAAAACATAATGGGAGGTGATGGAACTATAGGACAAACTTCCTAAGAAAAATGCTGAGGTCTTTGGGTCAAACCTCTCCAAAAGAATTATGGGACATTGGCCCCTCCCACTCTCTCTCTACCTCTTTCTCTCTCCCTTTCTGCCTCTCTCCCCCATTGCTATCTAGCCATTACATAAGTAGTTCTGATCCACACATGTCCTAAAATGACCCTCATTCTTTCCCACTATCCCCTATCTTTCTCTAGCCATGACATGAGTACTTCAGATCCACACATGCCTACAGTGAAACCAATTAAGCATTGACTGCAATCTTCAAAACTGTTAGCCCAAATCTTTCCTCTTTATAATTTAATTATCCCAGTATTTTGTTATGGTGATGGAAAGCTGACCACTGGGCTCCCATTAACTTTCCCACCTAGAATTCTACTTATTCTTCAGATATACTTATACCATATTCCACAAAATATTCAATTATATTATCAACATTATAATCAACATTATATATATATTATTCAGTGTTTAAATGATTTGCATATTGTTTATCTCTGCAATCTTTTATTTTTATTTTTTTGTCCATCAAGGGACTTGAACTCTGGGCCTGGGCACTGTCCCCGAGCAATTCAGCTCAAGGCTACCGCCCTGCCCCTGGAGCCACAGTGCCACTTCCAGTTTTCTGGTCGTTAATTGGAGATAAGTGTCTCACAAAGGGTACCAATGTATGTGAATTAATGCACCTTCTATCTGGCAAATATAATGGAAACCTTCTATTAATTACAATAAAAAATATATGAGGAAAAAAAAAGAGTCTCACAGACTAGAGTGTCCATGCTGGCTTTGAACTGCAGTCCTCAGATGTCAGCCTCTTAAGTAGCTGGATTACAGGCGTGGGCCACCGCACAAGGCTGACAGTTTTGTTTTTTCCTGGAAAGAAACTACCACAATTGTTTGATCACTCATCCTAATACTTAATTATCAATAGTCATTTACATATTCATCCATAAAACTATAAATTCCTCCCAATTAAGTCAAGCCTGTCATTTTATGTCATTTAAGAATGTGTGGAAGGAAATTTCACTTGAATTCCCTATCCTCTTGATGAAATTTTGATAGTGTGTCATTCAAGCAAGTTTTAGAACTCCCATCTTAAGATTCCTTCTGTGTAGTCCTGAGACTTGCCATTTTCTCTCTGCTGTTAGCTCCTCTCTTATTTGGATCCCATTTTTATTTTTTATTGACATATAAGACATGTACAGATGTTTGGGGTACTGTGTCATGTTTTTAATATACGTGCATATTTTATAAACATCAAATCAGGATAATGAAGATATGTACATTTCAAACATTTATCATTTCTCTGTTGTGAAATGATCAAAATCTTATCTTCTAGCTCTTTGAATAAGTATACAGTACACTGTTATGAACAACACTCACCCTTTTGTGCTACAGAATACTGGGATTTATTCCTCCTAGCTAACTGTAACTTTGTATCCATTGATCAATTTCTCTCCATCCTTTCCTATGCACATAGCTTCTTGTAAACACTATTCTATCTTTGCTTCCATGGATTGATATTTTTATTGTACATATGATAAGATCATGTAACATTTGTCTATGCTTATGGATAGGCATATTTAATTTAATGCCTTCTAGGATCATTCATATCATTGCAAGTGGTAGGATTTCATTGTTATGACTGAATAATGCTCTTTTGTAATCCATGCTCAAGTGGCTCACACCAAGCATCCTAATCACTCAGAAGGATGAGATCAGAGAATCATGGTTTAAAGCCAGTCTAGGCAGACAAATCTGAGAGATTCTTATCCCCAATAACAAGTAAAAGGCTGGAAATAGAGATATGGATCAAGTGGTAGAATGTAGACTGAGTAAAAATGCTAAAAAAGGACATGAGGCCCCTTATATCAAGCCCCAGTATTGGCAACAAATTCCATTGTGTACATAGACCACATTTTATTTATCCATTCATTAGTACCTAGATTGATTTCATATTTTTACTATTATTAGGGATCCTGAAATAAAGATGGAAATGCAGATTCTTCTTTGGCATACTAATTTCCTTTGCTATAGATATGTGCTCCAAAGAAGGATTGCTGGGCCATATGGTTATGCTATTTCTAGTGTTCTGAGGAACTTCCATACTGTTTTACAGAAGGAAATATTTCCAACAACAGTGTGCAAGGGTCCCCTTTCTCTACATCCTATTCTTGTAATCTTTTGCAAATATATCTATGCAATAATATATTTATATAGATAGGTAGATATGCAAAAGATAGACATATATATTTTGTATACATTTCAACTTATTTGGATTTCCTCAGTTCAATGGTGGACACATGTTTATTGCTTTATTACCATGTATAAATGTAAAGGTTTATCAAAAGCCTGGATGTTGAGTTCTGCTCTGTCTTTGTCATTTCATTTAATTCTATTTGTGAGGGGAAGAAAAGCCAATGCATATCTCAGACGTCTTTTACTGAAGTCCTTTCTGTTTCTTCCTGTAATGTATACACTGCAGGCATCTACAACGGAATGCCAGAGGTTATTTACATGTATCTTAGATTTGTCCACATTTCTTCCTTTGTTAAGATTTCTTTTAGTTTAGAATGTCCTTCCCAGATCAGCACATTAACTTTTTAAGATGTGTGTTCTAGATTTCCAAGATTATGTACTAGAAAAATGTAGTCATTTTCTGTAACCAACAGGCACCAGCTTGCAAAAGCTCATTTTTTTAATTCTGAGAAAACTATGAGTCAGTTGGCATTATACTGGTATCTTAATGTAGACCATGGCAAACACATTTATATTATGAAAATTTGCAAATATTGTAAATGAGGACTTTTATTACCAGTTAGTAAAGCATTTAGTAGTATGCAACTTTCAAGTTCAGGTACAATTTGTTAATTCTTTCTCTATATTTTCTTAGCTGTCTGTCACAATTATTATGGCCCACCAGTATTTTAGTACTTTATGAATGTATCTGTCTACGTTATTTCATTCTTATCCACCCTCGGGCAAACAGATGGTCTCATCATTATATCTCTTCCAACACCAATCAGTCTCTTCTATATGACTGTTTTGATAAACTAAATGAAAACTTTAGAAGTCACAGTTCAAATTTCCTCCTTTAATCAGGAATGAACTGAGGATGTATATTCAATCTCATAAAATGTATGCCAAGCAATGAGTAGAGTTTGATAATCCACTTCCAGAGAAGGGAAAAAAATTTCTAAAATTATCAGTTCATAATACTCCCACTCATACTTTTCCTTAATCCTAAAAATCATAAAAGTTTGACTCTCAAGAGAACATTTGTTTTTACAAAATGTACTTTTCTGCTTGTATATATAAAATCAAAGGCTTAAAAACTTCTTAATGTTGTACAATTTGAAATAGAAAATGTCAACTATTTTTACAATGTTGCCTAAGAATACAAATTTTTAAATACATATGAAATAAAATGTTTTTACATAGTTATGATAGGGAGACTTTGAGGATAAAAATGTGTGACAATACTATTCCTGTGCAGTAGTGTAACCTTCCCTAAAAACACTCCCACTAAAATATAACTTGAAAAACTCATTACATGAGGCATTTAATTACTTTTAATGTGTCAATGAGCCTGAAAATTAACTATTGCTAAGGACTGAAAGTTAAAGTAATGCAGAAACTCAGACAAGTAAAGAAATGATTAATCTAGCTTTTATCTTAAGACATTTATGAAATCAGATGAATTTGAGTTTTTGATACCTGGCATCACAAGGATAGAGGATAGGACACAAAACTGTAAGCCTAAATTGAGCCTATATGCCTACACACCTGAATAATGTTGAAACCTAAGAGAGTATATTGGATATTTTTCCACAAATGCATTAAAACAACTATACTAAAATTGAGGGATGACGAGAGAACATTTCATAATTCATAAAACAACAAATTATTTTTCCTGAGGGATTGCAGTTGGAAATTGTGTGAACAGGATGAGTCATGAAAATTAAGACATTTTAGATGTTCCTAACCTAAAATGTTCCTGATACTGCATAGAAAAAAATCTTTGAATAAAATGTTTCAATCATGGCTTCAAAGAATTGACTTAGATCAAGTCATTGAAACTAGTAGCTCATTACCCAAAAGATTAAAACATTAAGCATGGTGAAGGCAACAAACAGAAATAGCAGAAAGAACACAGTACAGAATCTGACCCGAAGTAATACAGATATTGAATTATTAGACTTATGACAGGTTTTCAAATAGATTGTATACTTATAAAAGTTTCATAGAGTGGATTAAAGTATTAATAATTATAAAAATTATGTAAATGGATAAATATATTATAAAAAGAGTAAAGAATTCAAAAGTGTTGAAAAATTAAAATTAGAATCTAAATGAAGGTGATCAACAGTTGATTAGAAATAGATAATGAAAAGCTATGAATTTGTAAACAGATGTAAGAACTCATTAATATCTAGTAAAATTGAACAGGAGAAATTTTAAAAATTAAATATTCCACTCAACAGCTGCTAAACATACTTTCTTCTCAGTAATACATGTAACATTCTCAAAATACATCAGATATTGTCAACTAACCAACAAAGAGAAAGAAATGAAGTTATCTTTCAAGTGGTAAAGTGCCAGCCTATGAGCAAAAGACTAAAGTGAAAGGCCTTGAGTTCAAGTTCAAATACTAGTGCACACACATACATACACACATACACACGCACACACACACATACAACCATAAATCATGTCAAATTGGACCATTTCGCTTGTAGGAGTATAAACATGCATGGGTAAATATCAAAAATATGAATCAATTAGTTAACTAAAAATTTTACAGTAAACAATTTAAGAAAATAAAATAAAATCAGTTACTTCTAAGGGAGAAAAAGAGTTTGAAATCAAGGTAGCTCTAAGAAATCTCATACGTATTATTCTTTTCCTTAAATGATTTAGAGTGTATGAGGGTAATCCTTATATTATTGATTTTATCATACATATTTGATTAAATATTTTTCTGCATCTGCTCAGGTAATAAGAATGATATTAAGAACACAAGAATCAGTATGCAGGTGTGTCCACATTTACACAAGAAAATTGTTAGAATTGACCTTACGAGTATGGACCTTTTTTTTTTCTTTTTTATTGCAATTAATAAAAGGGTTACATGATATTTGCCAGATAGAAGGTGCATTAATTCGCATATATTGATCAGTAGAAACCTTGGGTTCTACTAGCAGAGATCTGCAATAGAGTATGGACCTTTATTTGTACATATTACAGTAGATCTCCTCAGTGGATTGTTTCTGAGTGTTAAAACTGGAGATTAACGTCTGTTCAAGCATAAGTTTTCAAAATTTATCCCAGAAAATGCAAAAGGAAACAGGAATGGTAATTTTGGTACTCTTATTCATAAGGTCAAAATGACTTAAAGAGATCAACGTGTATTCAGCCATAATTTTTTTTCTGAAATCACAGTTTGGGAGAATGTAACCAAAATAGGTATTTTACTAAAGTTGTACAGTTTTGAAGGAGAAAGTACTGAACATCTAAAAAGAAAACATTTCTGAGCTACTTAAATGACCATCTTCCTCAAACACTTAACTTTTCCTTCTACATTGCAATTCCTTTTATTGTTACAGAATCTTTTTCTTGTAACCTAACACAAGTTAATGTATTACTAAAAATGTCAAGAGTGAGAACAATTTTCTTGACTGTTTATGGCTTAAAATCAGTAAGGAAAGTTGGAACAAATAATATTGAGAAATATTTTTTAATTTTTTAAAATTGTTTTAATTTGTCTTGATATGAAATTCAATTCTTTATTACCAAAACTGGCTATGGGGAAAAATATATATAACAGATCTGGAGATTTGTGTTTCAAGTTCGATCTAAGAAAAAAGTGATATTTCCCATCTCAAATAATACCTGCGTGTGGTGGTGTGTGTGCACATGTTACCCCAGCTACACAGGAAATATGAATAGAAGGATTATAGCCCAGATAGCTTAAGCAAGACCTTGTCCCAAATATAACTACAACAAAATGATCCGGGGACTCAAGTCATAGAGTGCCTACCTAGTGAGGTCAAAACCTTGATTTCAACTGACCCATACCACATGGAAATAAATAAGATCTACCTGATTGTTTTTGCAAGAAATTTCACCGTATTGGCAAATACATAATCAAAATGAAATGATGGAAATTAATATTCTAAGTGAATGAAATTCTAAAGCAATCAAGAGTAACTATACACACATCTGATAAAACAAACTTCAATCAAAATTAGAAGATATAAGGAAGTCACTACGTATTAATAAAGACAATATTTAAGAAAATTTAAAATTGTAAATATATAAGCATCAAATACTTATATACTCAATTACTTAAGACAAAAATTACTGAATATAAAGGGACAGATATGACTTATTTATTAAGATATAATTATCTAGGGGTGACTTCAATATCACCCTCTTATTAAAAGATAGATCACACAAGTCTAAGAAAAAGAAGAAAGAAATTCAGAATTAAACTGTACCATTGATCAAATGAACTTAAAGGAATATATAGAATATTCCAGCCAACAGCTGCTAAACATATTTTCTTCTCAGTAGTACATATAACATTCTCAAAATACATCAGATTTTAGGCCACAAAGCATGTCTTAACATCTACAAAAACACTAACTTTCTTGTAGCTTATCAGATGATAAATAGAATTAGAAATCAGTAGCAAAAGAAACTATAGAAACTATACAATCACATGAGATTGCTGACAAAGATTTCAAAGCCATACATTTTGGAGAACAGACAGCCTCTTTAACAAATGTTGCTGTAAAAACTGAGTATCAACATGCAGGAAACTGAAACTAGATCCTTATCTCTCACTCTGTACAAAAAATCAATTCCAAATGGATCAAATACCTTAATTTACTGCAGGAAGGCATAGAGGATGCACAACAGGCAAAAGCAAATACTGTCTGAACAGGACTCCAATACTAGAAGAAATAATAACAAGAACGGACAAGTGGAATTACATCAAAGTAAAAAAATTCTGTGCAGCATAGGAAAGGAGGACTACAATAAATAGATAACATGCAAAATGGAAGAAGATCTCTCAGTTATTCTTCTGACAATTGATTAATGTCCAGAACATAACACCTAAAGGACAGAGAATCCAAACATTAAGTGAAAGATTCTTCTGAACAAGAGGTACAAATGGCTAATTAATACATGAAAATTAACATGTAACTTATTTGGTCATCAGGGAAATGCAAATCCAAAATGCACTGAAATTTTGTCTACCCCAGTTAGGCTACCAATCATCATGAAAAAAAATGGTGAAGATAGGAGAGATAAAAACCTCATAGAAGATTGATGAAATGTAAGTTAATACAGCCACTGTGAAATCGAATATGGTGGTTCCTAAAGTAACTAAAAATAGAACTACCAAATGATTTTGTTATAGTGCTCTGAGTGCATGACCAAATGAATAAAGGCACAACAGAGATAACCTAGACACACATTTTTACTGCAGCATTATTCACAATAGCCAAGTTACAGATTAGCCTAGGTGATTCACCTAGAATGGATAAACAGAGGAAGACAATATGGTATATATACACAATGGAGAATTATTCAGCAATAAACAAAAATGAATCTATGTCATTTACCAGAAAATGTATGGAACTGGAGATCATCATGTTACATGAAAATAAGCTAGACTCTGAAAGAGAAATACTTTTCTTACGTGGGATCTAAATAAAATGAGATACCTGCACATCCATGAAAGTAGAAAAGAGACTATTTGGGAAATGGTAGGGCACCAATGGAAGAGGTAGAAGACAAGAAGGAGTTTTAGGAAGTAAGTATAATTGAAGTATATTATATACATCTGTGAAAATGTCAGAATGAGTATATTGATTTGTACAATTAATATGAGAATAATTTATTTCAAACATATAAAAGACAAAACTATTATCAATTTTAATCTTCCCTAAGCCTCATTTTTCAACAGTTTCCTGAAACATTATGAATTAAGAAAATGGAAAATGTGAAACTACTCTTTCTCCTTTTACTCCTAAAGAACTTCATTTAATTCTCACAACCATCTGCATAAGAGTGTTAAATTAAATTTGGCCTAAAGCTAACTCTGTATTTATTTTAAGTTTTGTCTAAAGGTTTCTCTAGACCTAATGAATTATAATCTAATTTTATGTGTACACAGACTGCACTCTGTTATTCTAGGAATAAGTAGCCAATCACAAATTGGTTGTCTGAGCCACATTCAACTTAGATCAACATGAGTTGGAACTAATCAGAGTGTGTCCATCTCACTTCCATTTTTATTTGTCATTTCTTTTCTTTGACTGTAAATATTATCTGCCCATATGCTGGGTAAATTTCTTTTGAACTCTGTCCTGATTCTGTTAGTTGCTCTACTCATAATTGTTCTTTGCTCAGTTAAACACAATTGAATTTAACTCTAAAGATTTTCATGTGTGGTAGTCATTATCATTCCCAGTTTGCAGATGGGGAAATGCAGAGGGAATTTGTTCAAGATTGTCTAGTTAACACTTATGTGAGCTGAAATTAGGCCTCTGCCTCTAAGCTCAAGAGGAGAGTCACCCAATTGGGGTCCAGAGGACATCAATTGTGAACTGCTAAGTCACCCCTAAGTCAGTTACTGCTGATTGAAGTGACATCTCATATAATCCAAGTTGTTAGCATTTGGCTGATGTGATCAAAGTTTAGATGAAGTGAATTACATATGTTATCTCAACTGATCTTTAAAGGAACTCTACAAGGTAGCTGCATTTAAACTTTTGACAGCTCATAAAGAAAGGTTCAGAGAGAAGAAATAGCTTAAAGACAGCTAGCTCTCTTCTTATGATTGGCAGTAAAAGTAGTTACAACTTCTGTCTCAACCCTTAGTTTGTGTTATTAGCATATTTTATTTTGAATGTTTATTACAAGATTTCATATTGTTACTGTATCTGATTTTGTTACCTAACATATTGTATATAAGTTGGTTTATTTATAATAGAAAAGGGAAGGGGAGAAAACAAGATGATTGGGTACAGGGGAGGGAAATGGGGACAAAAACATGAGAAAGGTTATCAATGTATGAAAAGTGATGCACCTACTACCTGGCGAATGTAACTATAACCTCTCTATATATTACCCCGAAAATAAAAGACCTGCAGAAAAAATCTCAAAGGCAAAGTGTTTCAAAAATGTTTTTATTCATTCCCATTATATATACCCTAGTAAACATATCTTTTGCAATTCAAATACTCTTTGTGGTATCACTTTTAGATATGGCACAGAGAATCACACCCCTCACTCATTGGCACTGTCACTGGTTGTTGAGCTGAACTTCGAGGCTCAGTCATTCTGTTCACCAGGCTCCAAATGTTAGGTTTAATTAGGTAGCCAATGAAAGAGAACACCATGTAGTATTCAGGAAGACAAAGGCATGTATTTCCAAGCTGCAGGGCCCCAGTCCATGTTGGAGGTTGCACATGGCCAAAAATATGTGAGCTTCTGTCTGGCCAGGGTTTATTTTAGGAAAGGTATGGAAAGAAGGTGTGGCCAGGTAAGGGGAAGGCGTGACCACAGATGTGACATCACAGCCTGGGACTCCCCCTTGATCTGATGGGAGGTGTAACAGAGGGTAGTCCAGAATGCGACCTCAGAGAAAGGGAGGTGTTTGCAAGGCGCTTCCTGGGAAGACCTTATATTTCAGCCTTTTCATAATAATGAGAAGGCTCACAGATTCTCTCTGGATACATTCTGCAGGCAGGGAGTGTTGATATTAGGGGTAAATGGTAGAGATGTGGTCCCCTACCAGAGAAGGCAGCAAGCAGCAGCTCTCCTTTGGTGGTAGACACAAGTCCTTGACTGAAGTCTGGACTGAAGTCATGCAGCACAGGCTAGACAACAATAAAAAATCTTAGAGGGAACACAAACTGTAAAAGGAAGGGTTCAGAGCAGAAAATTAAAAATTGGATGACTTGGCTCATTCGGCTAGTTCTTATCTCTTGCATTTCAGGCTGTCCTGGAATTGGTGGGAAATGTTCCTAGCTACTTCTGACATCTGGCAACTAGGTAGGGAGAATATGCTAGTCTAGTAAGCAGTCAGAATCTGGGGCTGGATTTTAGTGGTTAAGAGGTCTTATGGAATGCCTTGGTGGATGTCTGGACCCAGGAAGCTACGAAGGGTAACCATCCTGAGTATGAGACTCAGGGCATTGAAATTCCGCCAGCGCTGTTTTTTCTGCTAAGAGGTGTTTTTGCTATACGGGGTCTTTCATTATTCCATATGAAATTTTTGATTGCCTCTTCTATTTCTTTAACGAATGGCATTGATATACTGATGGGTATTGCGTTGAATGTGTAGATAGGCCTTGGCAAGATTGCCATTTTCGCGATGTTAATTCTTCCAATCCAGGACCATGGGAGGCTTTTCCATTTCCTTCGTTCTCTTTTAATTTCCTTTTTCAGGGTTTTAAAGTTTTCATCAAAAAGGTCCTTTACATTCTTAGTTATGTTATTTCCTAGGTACTTTATTTTCTTTGAGGCTATTGCGAAAGGAGTTGCTTCCCTGATTGTTGCCTCATTCCTCTCACTGTTGGCGTAGTGGAAGGCAGTTGATTTTGGGGGGTTAATTTTATACCCTGATACCTTTCCAAAGATTTGAATCAGCTCAAGGAGCTTGGGAGTGGAGTCTATAGAGTTCCTTCAATACAGAATCATGTCATCTGCAAAGAGGGAAAGTTTTACTTCCTCTTTCTCTATTTGGATCCCCTTTATGCTTGCTTCTTCTCTTATTGCTCTGGCTAGGAATTCTAACACTATGTTAAAGAGGAGTGGAGACAGTAGCCATCCTTGTCTCATTCCTGTTTTTATAGGCAATGGCTGTAGCTTTTCGCCATTAAGTATAATACTAGCTATGGGTTTGTCATACACAGCCTTTATTATACTGAGGAATGTTCCATGGATTCCTAGTTTCTCCAGAGCTTTTAGCATAAAGGGGTGTTTGATCTTGTCAAATGCCTTTTCTGCATCTATTGAGACAATCATGTGATTTTTGTCCTTGCTCCTGTTTATGTGTTGAATTATATTATTTGATTTGCATATGTTGAACCAGCTTTGCCTCCCAGTGATGAATCCTATTTGATCATAGTGTATAATTTTTAATGAGTTGTTGTAGACGGTTGGCCAGTATTTACTTGAGAAGTTTTGCATCAATATTCGTCAAGGAAATGGGTCTACAGTTCTCTTTCTTTGATGGATCTCTGCCTCGTATGGGAATGAGGGCTATACAGGCTTATAGAATGAGTTTGGCGAAGAGCCTTCATTTTCAATTTCGTTGAAGAGCTTGATACCAAACTTTAGACTCTATTACAGAGCTATAGTAATCAAAAAAGGTTGGTACTGACACAAGAACAGGCCTGAAGACTAATAGAATAGAACTGAGGTCCCAGATATTAAACCACAGACCTATGGCCACTTAATCTTGGACAAGGGAGCCAAAAAAATAGAATGGAAGAAAGATAGCCTCTTCAATATGTGGTGCTTGCAGAACTGGTTATGCACCTGCAAAAAACTAAAGTTGGACCCTTCTTTGTCACCCTGCACTAGAATTAACTCCAAATGGTTCAAAGACCTCGAGGTAACAGCCGACACACTGAAAACTTTACAAGAAAGAATAGGAGACACACTAGGGCTCCTTGCCACAGGTCAAGACTTTCTTAATAAGGACAAAGAAACACGACAAATCAGAAAAAGGCTGGAGAAGTGGGACTGCATTAAACTGCAGAGCTTCTGCAGGCAAAGGACATAGCTAGTAAATTAATTAGGAATCCTACAGAATGGGAGAAGATCTTCACTAACCAGACAACAGACAAAGGCATCATATTTGAATATATGAACAGCTCAAAAAATTGAATGACTCCAAAACTAATCTCCAAAGAAACAACCATGCCATCAAAAGATTGGCCAAAGACTTAAAGAGACTTCTCTGAAGAAGAAATAAGAATGGCCTATAGACACATGAAGAAATGCTCAACATGTCTGGTCATAAAAGAAATGCAAATCTGGCAGAACTGGTTAAGCACCTGCAGAAAACTAAAGTTGGACCTTTCTTTGTCACTCTGCACTAGAATTAACTCCAAATGGATCAAAGACCTGGAGGTAAAAGCTGACACACTGAAAACTTTACAAGAAGGAGTAGGAGATACACTAGGCCTCCTTGGCACTGGTCGAAACTTTCTTAATAAGGACCAAGAATCACAACAAATCAGAGAAAGGCTGGAGAAATGGGACTGCATTAAACTGGAGAGCTTTTGTATGGCAAAGGACATAGCTAGTAAATTAGTTAGGAACCCTACAGAATAGGAGAAGATCTTCACCAACCATACAACAGACAAAGGCCTCATATCTAAAAATATATCAACAGCTCAAAAAATTAAATCACTCCAAAACTAATCTCCAAAGTAACAACCATCCCATTAAAAAATGGGCCAAAGACTTAAAGAGAGTCTTCTCCGAAGAAGAAACAAAAATGGCCTATAGACACATGAAGAAATGCTCAACATGTCTGGTCATAAAAGAAATGCAAATCAAAACAACGCTAAGATTCCACCTCACTCCAGTTAGAATGGCCAGGATCAGGAAAACTAATAACAACAGATGCTGGAGGGGATGTGGCCAGGAGGGATCACTACTACACTGTTGGTGGTAGTGCAAACTCATTCAACCACTATGAAAAGCAGTATGGCAGTGCCTCAGAAGGCTAAACATAGAGCTTCCCTATGACCCAGCAATTCCACTACTTGGCATTTACCCAACCATCCAGAAACTAGGGCATACTAAATCCACTAGCACAACAATGTTCATTGCAGCATTATTCACCATAGCAAAGATCTGGAACCAACCTAGATGTCCCTCAGTTGATGAATGGATCCACAAGATGTGGTATTTGTACACAGGGAAATTCTATGCTGCTGTCAGAAAAAACGACATCGCCCCATTTGTTAGGAAATCGAAAGACTTAGAAAAAATCATATTAAGCGAAGTAAGCCAGACTCAAAGGAACTTAGACTCAGTGGTTTTCCTCATTCATCATAACCAGTAGAAACCTTGGGCTCTAATAGCAAAGATTTGCAATAGACCAAAAACTTGATACATAAGGCCATATAGTATGAAGCTAATTAAATGGACCTCTAGGATATTGAAACAAAAGCCATATAACAAATGATTTCTGTCCTTTAGGTGCTATGTTATCTCTCATCTCTTTTGCTGTTCCTTTATTATCTCATATTGTCACAATATCTCACTTTGTTATCTGATATATTGGATACATTTGTATTTGGTTATTTGAAATTGGACAGGGAAGGGGGGAAAACCAAGAGGGGGGGTGGGGGGTAGGGTAATGGGGACCAAGACATGTGGAAGGGTATCAATGTATGTGAATTAATGCACCTTCTATCTGGCAAATATCATGTAACCCTTTTATTAAATACAATAAAAATATTAAAAAATAAAATAAATAAAGATGACATAACTAAATTAAAAAAATTGCAAATCAAAACAACACTAAGATTCCACCTCACTCCAGTTAGAATGGCCAGGATCAAGAAAACTAATAACAACAGATGCTGGAGGGGATGTTGCCAGGAGGGATCATTACTACACTGTTTGTGGGAGTGCAAACTCGTTCAACCACTATGGAAAGCAGTATGGCAGTTCCTCAAAAGACTAAACATAGAGTTCCCCTATGATCCTGCAATTCCACTACTTGGCATTTACCCAACCATCCACTAGCACAACAATGTTCATTGCAGCACTATTTACCATAGCAAAGATATGGAACCAACCCAGATGCCCCTCAGTTAATGAGTGGATCAACAAGATGTGATATATATATATATATATATATATATATATATATACATACCACACACAATGGAATTCTATGCTGCTGCCAGAATGAACGACACCTCCCCATTTGTAAGGAAATGGAAAGACTTAGAAAAAAATCCTATTAAATTAAGTAAGTCAGACTCAAAGGAACATAGGCTCAATGGCTTCCCTCATTTGCCATAATCAGTAAAAACCTTGGACTCTTGGCTAGCAGAGATTTGCAATAGAGCAAACCTAGATACATAAGGCCATACAGTATGATGCTAAATGAAAGGTCCTCTAGGATATAGAAACGAAAGCCATAGAACGAGTGAATGTTCTCCTTAATGTAATATGTTATTTCTCATCTCTTTTGCTGTCCCTTGGTTATCTCATATTGTTACAGTATTTCAATTTGTTATCTGATACATTGGATGTATGCGTATTTGGTTATTTGAAATTGGATAGGAAAGGGGGAAAACAAGATGAGGGTGGGGGTGAGGGGGAGGGAAATGGAGACCAAGAAATGAGAAAGGGTATCAATATATGTGAAGTAATGCACCTTCCGTCTGGCAAATATAATGTAACCCTTCTATTAATTACAATAAAAAATATACGGGAAAAAAGACTCAGGGCAATTAAGTACAAATAGCATGTAACAAAGGCAACACAATGTAAATTACTGTGTAGTTAAAAGGCAGACAAGTATGGACATTAGATGAACAAGCTTATAAACTGATTTCTCTTGATCTCCTAGCTCTGGTTAATTTTGAAAGGGCAGGCAAAAAATGTGGCTCTATTTAGGATGTGACATCATCTCTTCTCTCCGTGATTCCTCATTGTCAGGACTGGTCTCACCCTGGAGTGTAGGTGCTCATGCTGGGATAGCTTGTTCTAGTTGGTATTCATGGGGATTAAACTTAAGGCCTGTGCACTGACCCTGAACACATCTGCTCCAGGCTAGTGCTATACTACTTTGAGTTACAGTGCCACTTCTAGTGTTTGTCTGGTTAATTAGAGATAAGAGTCTCTTGCTCCATGCTTCTAGCCTGGCTCCTTGCTAGTTATTTGCTCAGAGTGATTTTTTTGTCCTGGATGGCTTTGAACTGCAAAAGCAGTCTTTGTCACAAAAACCAGTTTTTTATTTCCAATTAGAGCAAGTGGAGAGCAATAGGAGAAGCAGCGCTTCGCTGTCACTTTTTAAGAATTGTCCCCAAAATTCTTGCCACAGTGCTACATCACAAAAAGTTCAGTAGATGAGATGAGAGTTTTACCACTTCAGGATTCCTTGGGATATAGTAAAGCATAGCTTCCTGGAAAGCCTGATTTTGGTGACCCTAACAATGCCTAACCAAGTTACTTTAAACCCAAGTTCACAAGAGGCTCCCTGGCCTACACCTGTTTTGTTATTATAACAACATAGCCAGACTTTTCTGGGTCAGGCTGGATAAGATTTACAAATCTATGTATTACAGAATGAATGTCACACAACAATCTTAGTTTATGCAAATCCAAAGCAGTCTTTCCCCAGAAATCAACTGCATGTGATAAAGTCAAGCAGGAGTCCCATCTACCATTACCATGGTGTAGGTAGTCAGGTCTTACTTTCCAAATTCTTTCTCATCCAAAGGAAACCATTTTTATTTCTACCACCTCACCTTTGTCCATTAAGTTATGAATCAATAAATAAATGAATACATTCAGGAAGTCAGATTCCTCGTGATCTAATCACCTTCAACTATATCTAGGATTGCTCAGAATATTTTGTCTGTACTTGTCCTTAGCTCCTAGTATTTACTCTTCAATCTTTTTGGAATGCTTTGCTGAGTAAGGGTATCTTTGTTTACCTGAAACCCTTGGACCAAACTAGGTAACCTAACAATATATGTACAGTGAGGCTTTAAAGGAGGTAGTATCAAATGGCCTCCAGAAAGACTGGAAACTAAAAATTATTCAAGTCTTTGTGGTTGTACCCCAATCAAAACTGTAGACTCAAAATTCAAATGAACTTCCCTGTTGGCACACTTGTGACTTTCTATGTATATCTCTTTTCCATGGCTGATTATAATCTGTATCTTTCCACTGTAATAAACTGTTATTCCAGTGAGCACAGTGAGACTATCTAACAAATTACTATATGAATGCAATTGGGAGTCTCAAGTTTGTATCTGGTACCCGAGGTGAGAGTGGTCATGGAAATTTCTGAATTCTGTTACCACCACCTCAAATGTCTCTAGAATTAACATTCTAATTTAAGCCCATTGTGTTCTAAAAGGAAATAATTCCTCACAACCCTGTTTAACTACAGTGGGTTTTATGCCCCAAAGAATTTCTTTCTCTCTCTGCCAATAATTCTTCATAGCAGAGTTTCCACAGCCTCATAGATACAAAGCATAAAATTAGCTTTCATATAAAATAATGACTCTTAAAGTTTGCTTTCTCAATAGTTTTCACCTTATAATTGAGGATGGATTCCTGCAAAGAACAATGGCCTCAGGATATAATTAAATCATACTTGATTATGTAGCCAGTAACAAACATACTATGTAGCTGCTAGCTAATGGCATCACATTTGCACTCCTGTACTTTCTCCATTGAAATACTGATTAAGAAAAACCATAGAGAGTCACGAAAGACTGCAACAACACTGAAAATAACTCAGTTTTTAGAAATGATTTCCTCAGAAAGAAAGAACCAGTTGAACAAATTAAATGAATTACTCAACTTTAAGTCTAAAAGTCAGGGATATAGAAACATCTATAGTTTTCTGAAATGAGGGACTTAGTACAAAGCAATGGTTATATTACCAATGGAAGAACAGAAAATAAAACACAGAAAAGTGAAGCAACCCAAAAGTTAGCAATAGGAAGGCACTTCCATTCCTAATAAGGGGCATTTGATAAAGGCTAAAATCAGGACAGGTTTTGCATGGGGATTATAGGATAGGGCTGATAGTTGGAATAGTGAAAGAGTTTGATAATTAAGGCACATAAATGGGGAGAAAAATACATTGGTTTCTCAGTTTTCTCACATATTCCAAGTAGAAGCCATCTAACATGGAATGTGAGAAACCCAGCCTGTATGAGTCTGTCCTTGAAATGTAAACAGAAAAGGGGGAAAATGCAGTGTGTAACTTAAAGGAAGTAGGTAAATGATCAGAATAATACTGGAAGATGGGGCACACTTTAATTTGTCAATGTAAATACAAAATATAAGGAGAAAGCTAAGAACAATATCTATAATTTGTCATTGGGTGTCCAGTCAGCCTATCTCAGAGATATCAGAGGCTGCTAGTATAAATATACATGCACAGTTCCACTGCATACAGTGCCTCTTAAAAAATGATTCAGGGCCAGGGAGTTTGGCCTAGTGGTAGAATGCTTGCCTAGCATGCACGAAGACCCGGGTTCGATTCCTCGGTACCACATACATAGAAAAAAGCCGGAAGTGGTGCTGAGGCTCAAGTGGTAGAGCTCTAGCCTTGAGAAAATCCAAGGACAGTGCTCAGGCCCTGAGCTCAAGCCCAGGACTGGCAAAAAAAATCATCCAAAGAGGTCCAGGAGTTTGGCCTAGTGGTAAGAGTGCATGCCTAGCGTGCACAAAGACCCGTGTTTGATTCCTCCATACTACAGATAGAGAAAAACCCAGAAATGGTGCTGTGGCTCCAGTAGTAGAGCTCTGGCCTTGAGAATGCCCAAAAACAGTGCTCAGACCCCGAATTCAAGGCCCAGGACTGACAACAAGATGAGGGGTGGGGGTGGGGGTGGGGGGAGGGAAATGGGGACCAAGACATGAGAAAGGGTATAAATGTATGTGAAATAGTGAACCTGCTATCTGCTGAATATAATGTAACCCTTCTATTAATTACAATAAAAATATATGGGAAAAAAATCATCCAAAGGTTTCAGGTCCCTAGAAATGTGATATAAACAATGTTTAAAATACTAAGATAGCAGATAAGTTGTCTTCAGAAACCATAAGCTATCAGAAATAAAGTAGCAAAATGCATGTTAGAACATATGAGATTTTATACTATAATTCAGTAAATATATATTACATATGTTCATGCACATATACATTATGCATTCCACAGAACATCAAAATTTTCTACTTATTCAGGAATAAATTAGGCCACATATATTTAAAAAGGAAATATTCATTTTTAATGGAGAATTAATGGTCTCCATGTTTAAAATATTTATTTGGTTGAGGAATGTTTACATTATATTGAGCTATATATTGCACAAGAAGATCTTATTATCACTGAGCTGGAGAGTAACAAGAACAAAGAGAACCTACACTAGGCCTGGATTAATACATTATTATTTCCCATCCAGGGGAAGTTAACCAAAAAGTTAACAAGTCCTAATTAAAAGTTTTGATTACATCAGAGAAAGAAAGTATTAACTTTTCAATTTAGGGACTCACACTTGCTAGAAAAGTGCTCTACCATTTGACCCATGCCTTTAGTTCTGAGGATTAACATAACATGGTAGGAGAGAATTGTGATTTCTTGAAGATGTGTTGTGTGCTGAAACAGACAACTTATTGAAAGAAAACATTGGTGATTCTCAAGAAGCTTTAATAAAGATAACAGGAGACATGAAGAATTCATTATAAAATTTAAATTCACAACCCTATCTGGAAAGAACAAATTTAAAGTTGTAGGGAAGGCAACAAATCTGGGGCACATTCATTGAAGGCAGGAAATAAAGGACAAAAGATGATATCAAAAAAAGTATATTTCAAGAAAACAGTCGGGAAATTTTCCTGTCTCAATAAAATCACGTTCTTGAAGATAAAATGACAAGATTGATACAATAACCCGTGTACAGCAAAAGGAATGATCTTTAATTGCTGAGTACAACACATGACTAATGAATAGATGGTAATGCTTGACATGTTTTGTGGAAAGTTTCGAATTTTAAGGAGCAGAATAAAAGGCATTAGGATAGGCAAAAATGTTTACCTAAAAAATCTTGGGGCTGGGAATTTGGCCTAGTGGTAGAGTGCTCGCCTAGCATGCAGGAAGATCCAGGTTTGATTCCTCCGTACCACATACATAGAAAAAAAAATCTGATCTGTCTCATGTATTCCAGGTACCATTAATTTCCAGAGAGCAAGTAACAGCATTCATGCATTTTTGTTTTTGTTTTTGTGGGTCATGGGGTTTGAACTCCACCTGGGTGCTGTCTCTGAGCTCTTCAGCTCAAGGCTACCACACTACCCTTGGGCCAAGCCCCACTTCCCACTTTCTAGAGGTTAATTGGAGATGCACTCAGGTCCTTTTGTGCTAGTGCTGGCTTTGAACCTTGATCCTCAGATCTCAGCCGCCTGAGTAGCTAGAATTACAGGCATGAGCCTGGTTGAAATTGAGCTTGTAAGAAATTGGGCCTATGCCAGGCTCGGTGTCTCGCGCCTGTAGCTACTCAGGAGGCTGAGATCTGAGGATCTCATTTCAAAGCCGGCCTGCTCACTAAAGTTCGTGAGACTTTTATCTCCAATTAACCACCAGAGAAATGGAAGTGGTGCTATGGCTGAGGGGGAAGGGTGGTCTGAAGAACTCAGGAACAGCTAGAACAGAGTTCAAGCTCCACGACCAACAACAATGACAACAACAAAAATTAATTAGGCCAAGAATGAAAATATGGGCTGGGAGTTTGGCCTAGTGGTAGAGTGCTTTGCCTAGCATGCACAAAGACCCAGGTTCAGTTCCTCAGTTCAGTGGTGGTGAGGCTCAAGTGGTAGAGCTCTAGCCTTGAGAAAATCCAAGGACAGTGCTCAGGCGCTGAGCTCAAGCCCCAAGACTGGCAAAAAAAAAAAAAGAATGAAAATATTTTTAAAAATAAGTTGTGAAAACATGAGCTATAAATTAAATATTTACTGATAATCACCTGACTTCAAATTTCTAGGAACATATTCTAAAACTAAGAGGGTTGGAAAGGAGCTGGTTTAGTTGAAATATAATGTATGCATAGGCATGGTGGTATAGTCCAGAAATCTGCAAATTAAATGGTCTGAGGCAAGAAGATCATAAGTCGGAGACCACGCTATGGTACACACTGAGACTATGTCTCAAACATATATATATATATATATACACACACATACATATACACATATATATGTATATACACATACATACATACACACATATATATGTATATATACACAAATATATAGGCATATATGTATATATAGTTTTTGCCTAAACTGAGTAATTAGGTAATTATAGCTATAAACTCAAATATGATTCTGACAGAAGTACAGAAGTTGAAACTTTAAAATGGTGACTGTTTAAGAAGATAATAAAAGACATTTCTATCTTTAATGTCAGGAGAGGTAATAACAAACAAAATCTTTCTAATTTACAATATATGAATATGGACGGACTTCCAGTTGTATATAAACATCTCCATGTCTCTACTGCTTGCACTAGAGTAAAAATAAGCACTCAAGTTCACTGAAACATTTTTATCTCGTGGATAGAGCGTGATCCCTAACGTTTTCCATGTATGCTTGCTGCGTGCACAGATGACTTTTATTGTGATTGGCTGCTGTATGATATAAATAGTGGAGGATTTCCAGGGGAGGGAGAGAGAAGAAAGGAAAGAGAAATAAACCTATGCTTACAGCTAAAAAAATTTGAAATAACCAAAATCTAAATGTGAAAGTGGGAATAAATTAGATAATTTTTATATGATACTATGGCTATGAAGTTATTTCAAAAGAATCTGTGCTACATAAAATCACTATCCAAGACTAATTTCCATATCAATATATAAGGGAGCAGTTATACTACAGTATATCCTATATGAATAAATTTATGCAAAAAGTACTACATAATAAAACTATACATTTCACATGGCCATATTTGTATTTAAATGCATAGAAAATGACTAGAAGCTTAAGAGAAAAAACTGATAAAATTTCCTCTGGAGGAAAATGAAATTAACAGGTGTCAAGAGATTGGGACAAGATGCTTTGTTTCTATTTATGAAATTTTTTATAACAATAATGTTATTTATACATTATGCACATAATTCAAAATGTAGAAATAATGAAATTTTCTTCATAATTACATTATTAGACTATTCAATAAGTAGTTAAATACTTTCAAATAGTAGTTCCTTTTACCAAACATATCA
This sequence comes from Megascapheus bottae, assembly GCF_031878675.1. Taxonomy (NCBI): domain Eukaryota; kingdom Metazoa; phylum Chordata; class Mammalia; order Rodentia; family Geomyidae; genus Megascapheus; species Megascapheus bottae. The sequence continues at coordinate 25,285,835 of NC_143547.1, forward strand.
AAATAAATTACTGCTCTATTAAAAGAGTTGACTGCAAATAATATAGATCTATTGGAATAAAAACAAAACATTTTACAAAACTGCATATATCTGTAAAATAAAGTGCTATAATATAATAAAGAAAAATATAGCTATCTCAAGGCCTGTGGGTGCAGTTTAGTGGTTAGCTCCTTGCTTAGCATACACAATTCCCTGGCTTTGGTCCCTAATATAATTAAAAAAAAAAAAGAGAGAAGAGACAAAATCGATTAAATTAATGGCCAGTTTGAGGGTTGTAAATATACTTGGCCTCTTACAATACATGAGAAAATGATGAAAATTGTCATGGAATCAAAACATTGGCTGTAAGCATCCTGGGTAAAAAAAAAAACAAAAAGGAAAACACTAATAGAACCAACACAAATATTAAAAGTGAAATTGGTTTTACAGTTTTCATTCTTCAGAAGCTAAAAATAAAACCAAAAATACCTTAAGGAAAGGAAAATTAATCTAAAATATTTATTCTAAAATACATTTCTGAGACATGGGACTTTGAGTTGTTGACAAGATGTTGCTCAAATAGAGGCATTTTATAACATCACCCAGTGAAATCAGAAGACATTCCAACTTCATGTCCATGGTCAGGACATCAATGTCTAGTACAGAAGTACAGCTTTTATAATCTATCATGAACCAGCAAGACATAGTAGACTAGAATATATGGCTTAAATGTCTTTATGAAAATAATCATTAAAGACCAGTTATTTCAAGTAACTTTGTTTTCACGGCCATCCTGGTACCCAACCAGGTGAATAGGACTGTCCTCCCAGTTTCCAAGGTCTAAAAGTGAGATGGACTATCCTGTGAATTGAGTCTAAACCATATGGTTTATAAATCTCCTGCTCTTTAGCCCGAGGAATGTCCCACCTCTCAGGTGATAGGCATACCTGGGGTGGGGATTTGGATGATAGGTTACTGGCCTGTCAGTCCTGTGCCTTAAGTTTCCTGTGATGGCTGGATTTGTTTTAAATTTAATTTTATTGTTAAGGTGATGTACAGAGGGCTTACAGTTACGCAAGGTAGTAACTACATTTCTTGTCAAGTATTGTTACCACGTTTTTCTCCCACATTCCCTCCCCGAAAACTCCCCCAGTTTGTAAAGTTCATTTCCAACATATTGTCTTGTGAGTATCGCTCTTGCATTGGTTCACCCTTTGCCCTTTGTCTCACCATTTTGTTGTTCCCCTTCCCTTTCCTAATTCAGATAAGCATACATACAATATACAGGGTACCAAAAATAAAATATAGTGACAACAGGGGATAAAACATAGGGGGAAAACATGAAAGAAAAGAGAAACAACTTCATATAATACATTAAAAACAACAATCACAAAGAAGGGGAAGATCAGGGGAGATGACTTTGTACCAGAACTCCTGTGCTATGTCCTATCTCCTGGCCCTGCTTTGCTCAGTATGGTATCCTACTTCAGCTCTCCATTAGGGTTGATATGGATTGCTGGTATTGTTTTTCTGCTTTCCTTCCTCTCCTGTTCTTATAGCTCAGTTTTCTAACTGCGTTAAGTGTATTGCCTCATGGGGTTGCAGGATTTTATAGTCCAGTTGCAGACACCCAATTTGATCTCTCAAAATATTCCTTCTCTATATCTCACTGACTGGTTGCACCTTATAACACTTCACGATAGTTTTCAGGAAATGATTGGATTTCTGAAAATTCCATGAAGTTTGGGAAGGTGAGAGTGAATGATGGCATGCTTGTGAGTGAGGGAGCTAAATTGAAAAGTACACTAAATGTGAAGTGAAAAGATCTAGATAACAGATAACATATGGCCAATATCATATTTATAAAGATATAATGTGCTTTTAAAAAAGGTATTGCATTCTTAAACTGTTTTGTTAAATGCAACTCATGTGTCCAACAACCTAAAGATAATAAATAAATAAATACATAAATACATAAATACATAAATAAATAGATAGGTTGCTGAGTTGAGAAAGTAGAAAGAAAACTTGGTGGAACATTGAAGGTAAAGTGGACTGGAGCAGAGAATCTGCCTAAGAATACCAGAGTTGATAGCGGGAATGTATGGATTATAATGTGTCTACAGCCAGTATACTGTTTTCTGCTATGCTTCCAGATTCAAACTGGAAGTTAGGAAGAATGACATATTGTTTGCAAAGAAGCTTAGAAAAAGAACAAATCCTTGATTGACTATAAAACAATCAGAGGCTTGCACAAAGACAATCACATCTGCTTTTGGCATATTTTCCTTTATAGACAGAATTATGCTGAAAAGATAGACTGAAGATGGCAAAGGAGAAGCTAGATGTTGCAGACTCTGATGATCTCTAAACAGAAAGCATTCATCACTAATCCATCAAGTTTGAGGTTACTTATTACATAACAGTGGAGAATTGAAAAAAATGGAAGGGGTTAACTCCATGTTTTTTCTCGTACTTTCTTAGCAAAATCCTGATCTACTACTCCTTCCTTTTCCCATCCTACAAGTATGCTATTCAAATGGTTTATAATCCTATCACTGTAGAGAGATCTCTACTTCTCTTCCCTAAGATCAAAAAATCCTTAACTATCCTTTCTCACCTAAGTTACACATTGTATAAAAATAGAAACACGACAGGTAGATACTATTTCTCACTAATAAGAGCAGCAGGAAGAATATTGGCCTTGCTCCATCTCATTACCACAATCATTAGCCAGAGCACAAGTGAGTAATTACCAGATGTTGGATATTCTTCAGAATTTTCCCCTTTGAAAATGTAGGAAAAGAGGATGCTCACCAGTGATCACTGGTAGCTTTCAGTGGGCAATCTTTCTGAACTTTGCTCTTCTGTCTCACAATGTCCTCTCCTTGCTATCCGTGGTGGTCTGTGGTAGATGACCACTAATCACAGCAAACACTGCTGACAAACTTGGTGCTTCCAATGCACCAAGTAAAGTTGCCTTTACTTCATGCTGCAACATCGAGTGTATTTGTCAAAGGTTCCTCTGAAATAGGGAGATCCGGTCTGGCCAATGCCATCTTGACCACATGGTGGATGATAGTGTCTGACATCTTATCTTCATGGTGGGGGAAGGTGAAGCCTCCACCTCCCCAATGATAGCCATACTTGAATCCTTGGGGACAAGAGCAGGCCCCTGGCTGATAGGTTACTAAACCTGTCGGTCCAGTTGCAGGAACTGGGAGTTTCCTGTGACCCATCACCTCATCTAGCCCTATTTAGGCCTGGACCAGTTCGGCTACCATTATACCATGCCATCTGTCTCTGTGTCTTTGTGTTCTTGTCCTGTGTCCTGTCTCCTGGCTCTTCTCCAGTCACAATGGTGTCCCAATCCAGCTCTCCATTGGACCTGAATTTGTTTGTTGGTATTGTGTTCCTTCTTTCCCCTCCTGCCTTTTTGGCTCAGTTTCCTAACAGTGTTAAAAGTATTTGTTGGGTATTGGTCTTTGAGACAGATGTCCACCATGCAGTCTCCAACCTTTTAATAAAGACTCCAAGATTTGACCTCTCAAAATATGACTTCTCCATTTTCTCACCTCAGGGTCACATCATGAGTAGATTTAGAGGGGAAAGTAATGGGAAAGTAGATGAATTCATTAATCTACCATTTCATAGGTCAGGGTTTATCTTCTAATAGCCATCAAATATCTAACTAAAACCAAATTGGAAATGATGCGTGGAATGCAGGAATCCCTTTTTTTTTAAGTAATGCACATAGGGCTATGAGTCCCAGTGCAACCCAATTTGAATATGGAAAGGTATATTTTCAAACAAGCTAGTTCATGGTCTATTTTCCTCCCAATAAGATATACTTATACCTTCATTTTTATCTTTTGATAAGTTCTATTTAATATCTACAAGTTTCATAATATCTGTCTAGTGTTATCTCACTAAAATGTGAGATATATTACTAAACAATACTAATTAAGATTGATTATGCTAATTATATTAATGAGTATTATTAGATAATCTGATTTATTTAACACAACAGCAGCATGCCTGCTTACAATTTCAAAGATCTGAAAGGAGTATGGATTGTAATGCATGCAAATGAACACCAATGAACATGGCTAGGGGGTATTTTCACTAGGGAACTAAATAGTCTAATGTGATTTATTTCATAATGTAGAACTGAGTGAGGAGACCACCTAGGATTCTGAGTTAACTATACAGACAAATCAACATAACATAGTAACAAATTAGTTACATTCCATCAGCAACAAAATTCCATTTGCTGTCAGTACTGTGAGTTTAATGATGGGGACTGAAAATAACCAGTAAAGTAGCTACAGTTCACTTACTTTTTGTCTCTCTCCAACTTGTGAGAAACTTGACTTTCTAAAACCTACATGTGCCTAGGATGATTTTCATAATGTAATCATAGAATTATTCATAGAAATGGGGCAAGGTGTGTTCCACTAAAAATTACTTCAGGGCAACAATCAAAACTTGGATTGTTTGGGCAAACCTGGATGCAGTAGTCTCCCAAACTTGGAGAATAGGAGAAAAAACTCTCCAAAACAAAATCCTAAAAAACTGTCATGCTGTTCACCAAAAGAGCACTATTCCAGGGAATCATTCTAATATGCAATAACTTGAAGGAGAACAGAAACTCTTTTAATCAATCACTTTTTTGTGAGCTGTTCCTGGGTACTTTCACTGAGCTTTTACTCTATCACTTGAACCACATCTCCACTTTTGGCTTTTGTTACAGGTTAGCTGAGGATAATCTCCTGGACTTTCCTAGACTAACTAGCTTGGAACCATGAAGCATCAAATTTTAATCTCCTGAGTATGATTCACCAGCATGAACCACCGGTGCCCAGCTTGTAACTTTTAAATGTAAATAAGTATATAAATTTCTTCCTTTTGATAAATGACAAAAAGCATAGTATTCCATAAAGAAGAATTAGGAAATGTAAAATAAGATCTGGGCATGGTAGCTCATGACTATTATCCAAGCTATACAGAAGGTGGAAATAGATCATGATACAGGCCAGCCCAAGCAAAAAATATGAGGGCATATCTATAAAACTGAACTAAAGCAAAAAGGGCTTGGTATGTGGCTCAAGTGGTAGAAAGCTTATTTAGCAAGTACAAAGTCTTGAGTTCAAATCCCAGTACCACCCAAAAGAAAAATGGAAGGAAACTATGCAGAAAAACATTAAACTGTATTTTAGGAGGTCTGTCTTAGGTGGATGCTCTTGGAGATGGGTTTCTGAAAATAGACTATAGTCTGAAAATATATTTTATCTTAGCCAAATAATTGAGAATGAATCGCAATTAGATAATGTTATAAAGTATATATAAAAGATATAAAAGATTCTGTTTAGAAATGCAGTGTATTGCAGATGTGCTTTTTGAAGGTATTAAGTTTCAATCACCTTGGGTTCTGTTTTGACTCAAACAGAAGGGTGATGAAGTAAGGATTTGGGATTTGATGGTTGACCTACACCTGATAGAGTAGATCTAGAAATAAATCCTTTTAAAAGTCCAATTTTTATTGTCAGGGGTAAAAAAAAATTACTGAATGTTGTGATAATGATTTCTTAAAGAGGTCGTCTGTTCACTATCTGAGTTAACACTGCCTCTGGACTCTGAAGGGGAGAGGGAAGGGGGATGGGAAGTGGAAGAAGAGGAAGAGGCATTCTAGAGCTTAGTACATAGGACACATCTGTCAGTTCTAGTACCATGGATATGTTAACCTGTGTTACAGAAAATGATGCAGACTGATTTTAAATTTAGCAAACTAAATTGATCTGGGGGTATTTCTATTGATATTTACCTGTAGGCAAAAGGTTACTTTTCTGTATTTCAATGGGCACCCTCTTTCCCCAGGGACCTGGTACAGCAGGAGTTGAATTGCCTTCAGAACAATTTGTCAAAGAAGCATCTGGTCTTAAAATGCATTTAGATTTATCTACAAAAAGCAAAAACCCTGAAAATTAGTACACAGAATTAATGATAGCCAAGCTGCAGCTTTTAAGCACATGCTGTCATCCTCTCTGAGCACAGGTACTCTAACCTACATCGAATTGGACACAGTTGTTTGTCACTGCCTTTCTTTGTATTGTGTCACTGTGAATGTGTCTTCATTTTAAGACACTGGGCCATTTCCAAGAAATCAAGTTGGGCAGAAGGAACAAAGATGACTAGTTATAGGGCTAGTTTCACATCTGGCAATAGCTCAACCTTGCAATTTGGGCAAACTAATTTTCTTAATAAATTTCTCTAATTTTGGAAGTCTGTAATAAGAATTAAAATGCCAAACTACTAACTGCTCATATCCAATCCATTCTTCTTTGCAATATGGAACTCTCACTGTTACTTTACAACTATTTAAATTTCTTATTCTTTCATCCAAAGTACTTGATTTTCTCCTTTACTATACTCTTACCATACATAAGTATTCCTATATGACAAGGATATTATTTACTTTCCCTGATATTTCTACCATTTTACAATGTACTCAACATATTATAGGTTTTCCAATATATTATTAATTGAAGTTATGGTCCTCAAATATAGCTATTTTTGACATGTTTGTATTTTATTCTGTGTTCAGGCTGTGCAACAAAACCCCCCACAACCATGAGTTCCCTCTCAAGCACCGAAAAAAGAAAATGATAGTGTTTACTCTGACCAAGAAGGAAGGTAGAACATTGCAAGCCACACCTACCATGTCTCATTCTCTAGCATTAATCCTAAATCATTTGGAAAATGTGCTGCTCCAGTAAAGCCTACACCTCCAGGTAATAAGATGCACATCTGTGGAGGTCATGTGCATTAGAGTAGCAATGAGAATGAGAATACTTACTGGATCAAAGACCTTCCTGAAGACTCTCTCGAACCTCTAACCAACCTTTCCCCAATTCCCTTTTTCTCCTGGTTGAATGAATATAGGTTCATGACTTCTTTTTGTCCATTACAATTAAGCTTTCATGTCTGATGTCACTACATCCTTCTGCTTCATGAGACTTTAATGATCACATCTAGCAATAAGAATTGTTCTCTTCTAAAAACCCTGAGCCTTGTGCTATTCTATGACCTCCAAATTCTAACCCCCATTCAGAAATGGGTGGAGAGAATGAGACAGTGACAGACACAGAGAAAGAGAGAGGCAGAGAGACAGAGAGAGGGAGAGGGAGAGAAGTGAGAAGTATATGTGAGAAGGAGACATTAATGACTCCAATTAGGGATTACAGGTATTGTAATTAAAAACATTCTCAATTTTGTGCATCTCATTCTTCCTATAGAAACAAAGATTAGTTCCCTCAGGGCAGGTTAGAAGATACAGGCTGCAAAATGATTCTTCAGCAAAAACTTTTTCTGTGGACAGAACCAAGGCATATAATCTAGAAACAGGAATTATTCTCTCCTTGAAGGAATTATTCTCTCCTCAAGTTTTTCAGTTATCCAAGTAATATGGTGACACTGTAGTGTCTAAAATCAAAGGTTGAAATGCTAAGTTACCAGTCCAAAGCCTCTTGCAAATTTCTATCTGTTAGCTCTTCAGGACCTTAGTTGGAAAAGGTACATCTGTTGCTCTGCTTTGGCATGAGAAACTTCTAGACTTAGTATATGGATATGCATCCCATTCTCATTTTCTCCAAAATCTCTCCAAGATTTTTCCTTTTCCCTCAATTATCTTACAAAAAGAACTGCATCATAGACAGTTTTGAAACTCAGATTTTGCTCTTCAAAATTATATTTTCCGCAGGGAATATTTTAAGTGTTTTAAGCTATTTAGATGCAACTTGAAATGTCAAAAATTCTTTCAGACTTAAAGAAATTACAAGGTTCAGAATCTTTGTGCTGGATGTTAAATACATACAGGTGATTTCTTCGGGTTCCTCTGAAGCACATTCCTCTTCTCTTCCTATCCTCCTGGGTCTCAGTCCCTTCATGTTTATGTTGGAAGTTTTAATATTTTTCCCGCAATTGGTCCTCTTCAAAATTACTGTTCTAACTTGATTGCCATTGAGATGGCATTAGGAAGCAAGGCCTTTAAGTGGTGATTAGGTCATTAAGAGAGATTACTGTTACTTTGGGACTGAGTTGATTCTCTCAAGATGGGATTAATCACTGAGAGAACTGGTTGTTAAAAAGCAAAACTATCCCACTTGTTTTGCCACTTCTGTAGGTATGTGCTTTCCCTTTCTTCTTTTATGCAATGTTATGGTGCAACATAAGAATCTAGCAAGATGTCGCTACCCAACTATGAACTTCCAGCCTTCAGAACTGTGAAGCAAAATAAACTTCTAGTCTTCATAATTTTTTCAATAAAAAATATTCTTTTTTTTGTTGGTCGTGAGACTTGAACTCTGGGCCTGTGTGTTGTCCCTGATTCTTCAGATCATGGCTACCTCCGTACTCTTGGAGCCACAGTGCAATTTCTGGATTTCTGGTGGTTAATTGGAGACAAGTCTCATGGACTTTAGTGGCTAGGCTTGTTCTGAACCTTGATCCTCAGATCTCAGCCTCCTCAGTAGCTAGGATTACAGGTGTGAGCCACCGCACCCAGCCTCAGATATTTTTTTTTGCCAGTCCTGGGCTTGGTCTCAGGGCTTGCACACTGTCCTTGGACCTTATCAAGCCCTATCAAGGCCAGTACTCTACCACTTGAGCCTCAGCACCACTTCCAGCTTTTTGCTATGTATGTGGGGTACCGAGGAATCAAACCCGGGTCTTCGTGCATGCTAGGCAAGCACTCTACTACTAGGCCAAACTCCCGGCCCCAAGAAATTCTTTTGTTTTTTGCCAGTTGTGGGGTTTGAACTTAAGGCCTGAGCACTGTCCTTGGACTTTTTCCTCAAGGCTAGAGCTCTACCCTTGAGCCACAGCACTACTTCTGGCTTTTCTCTATGTATGTGGTGCTGAGGAATCGAATCTGGGTCTTTACGCATGCTAGGCAAGCAGTCTACCACTAGGCCAAACTCCCAGCCCGCTCATTCTTTTATAGTAACCTAAAACAGACTAACTTTCCTAGAGTCAGGACAACTGACAATGAAGAAAACGAAATGAGGACAATGTAAAATGTCCCTCTAATCAGAGTTTCTTTGATAATGCTAGAAGAAAATCTTTGGATACAAGATATAAGATCTTTTACTTCTCAGTCAAGATCCCATTACTGGTTATTCTGGCCTAACAACACTTTATAGTATTTTCTACTTTCTATTAATTTCCTTTTGTCTTCTGAGAAATAAATGTATTGGGTACACTAAATGTATCAGTCTCTATTTCCACTTCAGTAGGCAAGAAGAGGGGAAGAGATAGCTTATAAAACAAATGGCTCTTCAACTCATGCTGAATTACCTCCCTAGGAGAGAAGGCTAAGCAATAAATAACACACATCCATGCTACCCACAGGCTTCTGGCATTCAAACTCATTTCTTCTCAAGATCCTGATTACAATGGTTTTCAATGTTTGGTGCTTGCAAAATTCTAGGATGTTTTATTCTTAAAATGGGCTCAACTAGATAGGTTGTAACTGGTTATATAGTGTTGAGTTAATTAGAGCAATTATGTTCTATGAAATTTGTATAAACTCTGAAGTAATTTTGAAATATATATATAGCCAGTCCTGGGGCTTGAACTTAGGGCCTGGGCACTGTCCTTGAGCTTTCTCAAGGCTGGCACTCTACCACTTGAGCCATAGAATCACTTCTGGCTTCTTTATGTGTTTGTGGTATGAAGGAATTAAACTCATGGCTTCGTGCATGCTAGGCAAGCACTCTACCACTAGGCCACACTCCGGGCCCCCTGAGAGCCATTTTGTAAGAGGGAGACATAGAGTAAGGTTCCTTCATGTCTCCAGCCATGGTACCTTTTATTGAGTCACCACTATATAACGTTGTTTTGTGTGTGTTTATCTTTATGTCAATCTTTAATATGCACTATTGATTCCTTAATATTGAGCTCACAGCAAGTACCAGTATTGTTTGTAACTGATCATAGATTAACTAATGCAATAACTTTCTCTGTAAAGCACATCATAAGGTTCATCATACTTGAAGATAAAATAGTAAAAATCATTTACAAAGAGCACTGGGTCACTCCTATAGTCCTAGCTACTCAGGAGGCTGAGATCTGAGGATCATGATGCAAAGCCAGCCCAGGCATGAAAGTCTGTGAGGCTCTTATCTCAAATTAATCACCAGAAAATCAGAAGTGGTGCTGTGGCTCAAAGTGGTAGAATGCTACCCTTGAGCTGCAGGGCTCAGGAATAGTGCTTAGGCCCAGAGTTCAAGTCCAGGACCAAAAAATAAAAAGTGGTTTGTTTACACAAAGTTCTGAAAGAAAAACCATATTAAGTCAAGTAAGGCAGAATGAAAGAAACACAGACTCGATGGATTCCTTCATCTGTAATAAATAGTTTACATTTAAGACTTTCCAAGCGGAGGATCACAATAGCTATGTACATATAAGCATGTAAGATGATGCTATGAAAGTAATGTTCAGGGACAGCGTTATTGCTGTCCTGAGTTCGAGCCCCAGGGCAGGCTCCAAAAAAAAAAAGCCAATGCATAAATGTGTACTTTATTTCTTCTTGGCAAGCCATATGGTAGATGTAAGAGTTTGGGTTTTTGTTTGTTTCATAGTTGCAGTGCTAGGGATTAAACCTAGGATCTCGTGCATGAAAGGTATGCACTTGACTTGGGATGGAAGATGGCACAGAGACAATAGGGACGCTGCCTAGCTCTCTCTCACAATAAGAGAAAACCAGGGAGTCCCAAGAGTTAACTACCTTAAGAAATGCATAACAACAAACTCGAAAAGCAACGGAGAAGGACTCAAACTGGAAAAGAAATCCAGATAAAGCTCACATCCAACTTTCTCAAAGAATTCAGAATGCGAGGACCCCTCCCCCACCCCTCGCCGCCGGCTCTGAGCCTCGAAAAGAAGCAGTAGAGGGCGCCGGGCCGGCCAGCCCCGACCGCTGCAGACACCAGTATAGGACCAGGCCAGCAAGCAGCAGAAAGCAGCGGAACACAGACACGGAACCAGAACAGCAAGCAGCGGAACCCAGACGCGGACCACAGGTGGTGGAGGAGACCCGAGGGAAGTGAAAGACTCCTCAACACCGTGGACAACCCACAGACGGAATGCAGAGGCTTGAGTAAAACAGCGGGTCCCCAAACCCATCGGGAAAGCAGAGCTCGTGCCAAGCAATAGAACTTAACTCAGACCCCTCCACCCCGCCTGAGAAAGACTGGCAGGAGCAGGGGGGAAAGGAATATAGAATCCTGTCCCTTCCCTCAATAGCCCCCTCCCTCAGGCCATTGACTGGAGACTGACACGCAGGCTACCCTAAGACCCAGCACCCCACCAAGGGAGGCAGAGCTGTCCCAACTCCCACCCGCCCAACAGGCTCAACTCCCAGCCCTCTGACTGGAGACTGACAGGCGGGCTACACTAAGACTCAGCACCCCTCCAGGGGAGGCAGAGCTGTCCCAGCTCCCACCCACCCAACAGGTTCCTCTCCCAGGCCACTGGATCTGGAGAGTGGACGGCGCTGAGTCCCTGCCTTACAGCAGCAAGTGGGGTGTGCGGGAAAATAGGAGCCAGCATCTGTCCCCCTCAAATCTTGAGCGGGGCAACCTCCAGCTGGGAATCCTGAGCAAGACAGCACCTAGGGGTCCCCCACAGTCACAGACTCTCTGACAAAGCAGTGGAAACACAGCAGGGATCAGAAGGGCCAACCAGCAGGCAAGCTCCCCTTCTGAGAATCAGAAAGGTGAGGCTCTGCCCTTGGAGCCCACATCCACAGCTGGGCCCGGCCCCTGGGAACAGAGCGGTCTCCTGCTGGTCCTGCTGAGAGTCCCTGGAAACTCTCAAACCCCAGACCCTTGGCAGGGGCAGCCCATGGAAGCAGCACAGGAAAACATCTGCCCAGCGCGCTCAGACTGAAGCTCACAGATCCATCCCACGGCCCACTGTGAGGCCACTGGTTGGGCTGAGAGCTAGTCGTGTAGCAACACATAAGTTTTATCTAACACTTTCCAAACTTGTACTCAAATACGCTAACTACGTACCAACTTAGGTCAGTTATCCTTATGCTATACCTTTTCTTCATTACTATAATAATCTTACACTACTACGTTAATCCTCTTGTACCTCCCCTGATCTCTCTCATTCTATTTTTCTATCTTTGGTCCTCTGTTCGTCTTTCAACCATTATAATGCATGGATCTACACTATCTAGGTATTCAATTATACTCTAGGTTCAGAGGGACTTACATACAATAGAGATTGGATTGAGAGGCTTATTGTTTTGGTCATAAATCGCTTATCAGTGGTTGTATTAGACTGGTCTGTAAGTGCCCAAAAAGAAAGAGTGATAACACCAATCAAAAATTGTGAACATCTAGTGTCTACCAGCTACAGAGGTCTAGGGTGGTTATATCTGAAAAACTAGAATCGTGTTTAGTATTAATCTTGCTCCCATTTTCAAATGGGCAGAACAAGAAACTCAAGAAAAATGTCAATCAAGGAATAACATCTCCCACCCAATATAAACAGACAATGCAACAGTCACTGGCAAACCTAAAGAAGAGTCTTCCAAGTGCTATACAAATGCAATTGATAAACATCATTAATGAAAAATGTGAAAATATAAAGAAACAGATAAGGGAGGAAGCCATAGCTACACAAGAGGAAACCATAAACAAGGTGATAAGTACAAAAGAAGAGGCCATAAAGGAGGCCATAGTAAAGGTTTTTCAAAGAAAAATGGATGAATTCACAGAATCCACAACTAAAAAGGTGACCGAACTCTATCAAATGTTCAAAGAAAATAAAGCTACTGAGCTAACCACTCACATGGAAATCAAGGAGATAAAGAAATCCATACATGATCTAAAAGAAGAGATGCAAGGCATCAAAAATGAGCAATTAGAAGCAAGGGAGATGAAAAATAAAGTAGATAGCTTTGATAGTAGGTTAGACAATGCAGAAGAGAGAATTTCCGGGGCTGAAGATAATTTAGTTGTTATAGAGAAAGAACCGAAAATGAGTCAATCCAAATCTAGGAAATATGAGAGAGTGCTTCAGGAGGTCCAAGATACAATTAGGAAGCCTAATTTAAGGCTAATTGGTATTGAGGAGGGTCTGGAGAAATAGGTCAATGGTATTGGAAATATACTTCAGGGAATCATCTCAGAGAATTTCCCAAATATCCAGAAGGGCAGGCCCATCCAGATACAAGAAGCTTTTGGAACCCCAAACAGACCTGACCAGAAAAGAACATCCCACTGCCACATTGTAATCTGAACTGAATCAATAGAGACCAAAGAAAGGATCCTAAAGCTAGCCAGGGAAAAGGGATAAATAACCTAAAAAAGCAAACCAATAAGAATAACCCCAGATTTCTCAGCAGAGACCAAGCAGGCAAGAAGTGACTGGAAGCATATATGTCATGCCTTTAAGTCAAATATCTACCAACCAAGAATACTGTACCCAGCTAAGCTTTCATTCATAACTGAGGGAACAATAAAAACATTCCATTCCAGGGAAAAGCTGCAACAATATATAGCAACAAAACCAACACTGCAGAGAATTCTCAAAGATGTTCTACACATAGAAAACCAAAACAAATGCAATATAGGGAAAGAAATGGCACCTAAACATCATACCATCTAAGGACCACAAGAACTGTCAAGACACAGGCCCTAATAAAAGCTTTTAAAAATGGTAGGAACTAATAAATATCTCTCAATCCTAACTCTTAATATCAATGTATTGCACTCTCCAATTAAACGGTATAGTCTGTCTAGTTGGATCCATCATTCTGCTGTCTTCAAGAGACACATCTTACCCAAAAAAACAAACATCTTTTGAAAGTGAGAGGTTGGAATAAACTCTATCAATGTAACGGCCCCATAAACAGGCTGGAGTTGCCATCCTCATATCAGATAAAATAGACTTCAAACTAAAATAGTAAGAAAAGACAAAGCAGGTTACTACATACTACTAAAGGGATCTTTCCTCCAGGAAAATATAACGATCCTAAATATCTACACACCCAATTCCAGAACTCTGAACTTCATCAAGCAAACTTAACATTCACTGAAACCATACATAGATCGAAAAACAGTGATTGTTGGAGACTTTAACACACCACTCTCTCCTATGGACACATTAACAAGGCAAAAACTCAACAGAGAAACCTTAGAACTGAACAACTATATAGACTAACTAGATCTAACAGACATCTGCAGAATATTCCACCCAACAACAACACAATATACATTTTGCTCAGCAGCACATGGAACATTTTCCAAAATAGACCACATCTTAGGCCATAAAACAAACCTGGACAGATTCAGAAACACTGAAATTATTCCCTGCACACTCTCAGACCACAAAGGCATCAAACTGGAACTGAACACACATCTCCACCAACGAAAACCCTGTAACTCATAGAGCCTGAACAACACATTGTTGAATCACCAATGGGTCATCAAAGAGTTCAGAACAGAAATCCAGCACTTTATGAAATTTAACAATAAGGAGCACACAAAATACCAACTCTTTTGGGACACAGCAAAGGCAGTACTCAGACGAAAATATTAGCACTGAGTGCCTACAAAACAGGTTGGAAAAATCGCAAACCAACAAGTTAATGTCTCACCTTAAGCTCCTGGAAAAAGAGCAACAAACCAACCCTAATCCCACTAGACGGAAGCAAATTATTAAAATCAAAGCAGAATTAAATGAATTGGAATCCAAAAAAACTATAGAAAGAATCAACAAAACAAGGAGTTGGTACTTTGAAAGAATTAACAAAATTGACAAGCCCTTAGCAAACCTTACCACAAAAAGAAGGGAGTATACCGAAATAAACAAAATCACAGACAAAAATAGTAATATCATGACGGAAATTACCAAGATCCAGAGAATCATGAGGGAATACTTCTCAAACCTTTACGCCAACAAATTTGAGAATCTAGAAGAAACCGATGCATTACTAGCCAATATTAACATACCCACACTGAACCAAGAAGAACTAACCCAACTAAACAGGCCTATTTCAAGCACTGAAATAGAAATGGCAATAAGAGACGTTCCACCTAAGAAAAGCCCAGGGCCAGATGGATTCACAGCTGAATTCTATGAGGTCTTCAAAGGAGAGCTCACACCAACACTCCTCAAGCTCTTCAATGAAACTGAAAATGAAGGCTCTTTACCAAACCCATTTTATGAAGCCATTATAACCCTCATCCCCAAACCAGACAGAGATTCATCAAAGAATGAAAACTACAGACCTATTTCTTTGATGAACATCGATGTAAAACTTCTCAACAAAATACTGGCCAACCATCTACAACAACTCATCAAAAAAATTATACACTATGATCAAACAGGATTCATCACAGGGAGGCAAAGCTGGTTCAACATACACAAATCAATTAATATAATTCAACCCATCAACAGGAGCAAGGACAAAAATCACATGATTGTCTCAATAGATGAAGAAAAGGCATTTGACATGATCCAACACCCCTTTATGTTAAAAGCTCTGGAGAAAATAGGAATCCATAGAACATTCCTCAATATAATAAAGGCTGTGTATGACAAACCCACAGCTAGTATTATAATGAACGACGAAAAGCTAAAGCCATTCCCTGTAAAATCAGGAATGAGACAAGGATGCCCACTCTCTCCACTCCTCTTCAACATAGTACTAGAATTCCTAGCCAGTGCAATAAGGGGATCCAAGTAGGGAAAGCGGAAGTAAAACTATCCCTCTTTGCAGATGACATGATTCTGTAATTTAAAGAATCCTGTAGACTATACTCCCAAGCTCCTTGAGCTCATTCAAAACTTTGGAAGGGTAGCAGGGTATAAAATTAACCCTCAAAAATCAACTTCCTTCCTCTAGGCCAACAGTGAGAGGAATGAGGCAATAATCAGGAAAGCAACTCCTTTTGCAATAGCCTCAAAGAAAATAAAGTACCTGGAATTAGCTTAACTAAGAATGTAAAGGACCTTTTTGATGAAAACTTTAAAACCCTAAAAAGAAAATTAAAGCAGAACTAAGGAAATGGAAAAACCTCCCATGCTCCTGGATTGAAAGAATCAACATTGTGAAAATGACAATCTTGCCAAGGGCTATCTACAAATTCAATGCAATACCCATCAACTTCCCAATGGCATTCTTTAAAGAAATAGAACAGGCAATCCAAAATTTCATATGGAATAATAAAAGACCCCGTATAGCAAAAACACTTCTTAGCAGAAAGAACAGCACAGGAGGAATTTCAATTCCAAACTTTAGACTCTATTACAGAGCTATAATTATCAAAACAGCTGGGTACAGGCACAAGAACAGGCCTGAAGACCAATGGAATAGAACTGAGGACCCAGTTATTAATCCACAGACCTATAGACACCTAATCTTTGACAAGGGAGCCAAAAAAATAGACTGGAAGAAAGACAGCGTCTTCAACAAGTTGTGCTGGCAGAACTGGTTAAGCACCTGCAGAAAACTAAAGTTGGATCCTTCTTTTTCCATCCTGCACTAGAATTAACTCCAAATGGATCAAAGACCTGGAGGTAAAAGCTGACACACTGAAAACTTTACAAGAAGGAATAGGAGATACACTAGGCCTCCTTGGCACAGGTAGAAACTTTCTTAATAAGGACCAAAAATTACAGCAAGTAAGAGAGAGGCTGGATAAGTGGGACTGTATTAAACGGCAGAGCTTTTGTATGGCAAAGGACATAGCTAGTAAATTAATTAGGAAGCCTACAGAATGGGAGAAGATCTTCACCAACCAAAGGACAAAGGCCTCATATCTGAAATATATCAACAGCTCAAAAAATTGAATCACTCCAAAACTAATCTCCAAAGTAACAACCATCCCATTAAAAAATGGGCCAAAGAATTAAAGAGAGTCTTCTCTGAAGAAGAAACAAAAATGGCCTATAGACACATGAAGAAATGCTCAACATGTCTGGTCATAAAAGAAATGCAAATCAAAACAACTCTAAGATTCCTCCTCACTCCAATTAGAATGGCCAGAATCAGGAAACGGAATAACAACAGATGCTGGAGGGGATGTGGCCAGGAGGGATCACTACTGCACTGTGAGTGGGAGTGCAAACTCATTCAACCACTATGGAAAGCAGTATGGCAGTGCCTCAAAAGGCTAAACATAGAGCTCCATCCCCTATGACCCAGCAATCTCACTAGTTGGCATTTACTCAAACATCCAGAAACTAGGGCATACTAAATCCACTACCACAACAATGTTCATTGCAGCATTATTCACCATAGCAAAGATATGGAACCAACCTAGATGTCCCTCAGTTGATGAGTGGATCAACAAGTTGTTGTATTTGTACACAATGGAATTCTATGCTTGTGTCAGAAAAAACGACATCTCCCCATTTGTTAGGAAATGGAAAGTCTTAGAAAAAATCATAATAAGTGAAGTAAGCCAGACTCAAAGTAACTTAGGCTCAGTGGTTTCCCTCATTTGTCATAATCAGTAGAAACCTTGGGCTCTACTAGCAGAGATCTGCAATAGAGCAAAACCTTGATACATAAGGCCATATAGTATGAAGCTAATTGAAAAGACCTCCAGGATATTGAAACAAAAGCCATATAATGAATGATTGTTGTCCTTAATGTACTATGTTATCTCTCTTCTCTTTTGCTGTCCCTTGATTATCTCATATTGTTACAGTATCTCACTTTGTTATCTGATATATTGGATTTATTTGTATTTGGTTATTTGAAATTGGATAGGGAAGGGGGAAAACCAAGACGGGGGTGGGGTGGATGGGAGGGTAATGGGGACCAAGACATGTGAAAGGGTATCAATATATGTGAATTAATGCACCTTCTATCTGGCAAATATCATGTAACCCTTTTACTAATTACAATAAAAAATATATAAAAAAGAAAGGTATGCACTTTACCACTGAGCTACTTGGCAGCATGGTAAGTCTAGTGTTATTTTCTCAAGAAACTTTGAAATGGTTGTCCAAAATGATACCACTATTTTACACTCCTACCGATGCTATATGGTGTTCTAATTACTCAACATTTTTAAATCAAAATTCAATCATGAGCCATGTGCTGGTGGCTCAGGCCTATAATCCTAGCTATGCAACAGGCTATGATCTGGAGGATCTCAGTTTGAAACCCAGCCCAAGTAGAAAACTCCAAGTGATTCATTCTCCAATTAGCCAGAAAAAAATCTTGGCTGAAGGCATGACTCAAGTGCTAGAGTACCAGCCAAGGAAGTAAGTTATGTAAAAGTATAAGGTCCTGCGTTCAAGCTCTAGAAATTTTTATATGTATGTATTTATTTTAATTTGTAGTAGAGTATGAACTCAAGACTTCATGCTTACTTAGCTGGTTCCCTACCAGTTGAGCTATATCTCCAATTCTTTTTTGCTAGAGGTTGTTTGTAATTGTTCCAAGGAAAAACCCTCTTCTTCATTTTATTAAAGAAAAAAATTAGCTGCATTTTAAAAGCCACAGACATATCACCTTTAATAATATAGTAGTAACTCCTTGCTACCTTTTCCAGCTCTCTCTGTGGATTATTGCAGAAACATGTAGGATGGAAAAATGATAGCCTCTGCAACAAATTATTTTGGAAAATGTGGATACACAACAAACTGAAACTGGATCCTGTTCTGTCACCTTGCACTAGTATCTATTCAAAATGCATCAAAGACCTCAATGTAAGCCCTGAAATAACAAAACTACTCCAGGAAGCAGCAGAAGAAACTTTAGAACTTCTCCACACAGGAACTTTCTGAGTAAAGCTCCATTTT